>NC_051185.1:71131936-71431936 GCF_013339695.2 Rhipicephalus sanguineus | reverse complement strand
TCCTGTCCTAAGAGCACAAAATATAGTAAATACGAAGCATTTCTTAGCGAACCTCAGGCATTTTGGCCGTTTCTATCTATCTATCTATCTATCTATCTATCTATCTATCTATCTATCTATCTATCTATCTATCTATCTATCTATCTATCTATCTATCTATCTATCTATCTATCTATCTATCTATCTATCTATCTATCTATCTATCTATCTATCTATCTATCTATCTATCTATCTATCTATCCGCCTACGTCTGGGCGGTCTCCTGGTAGTCTCCATAACTTGTAATATACCAAAATTGGCATAGCAGGGGATCAGTGCGTGACGAACACGATTCACTGGTCATGACATGAATAACGCAAAATACCTATCACGTACGTCATGAAACCCTTTCTCTCAGTCACGTGTGGCACATACCCGTAAACCAGAGTTAATGTTATGCAGGTATGTACCACATGTGATACAGAGTCTCAACCAATACAGTAACCGCGAACACACACATTGACACCCAAGGAAAGTGATAATAATAATTGTTGGGGTTTTATGTCCGAAAACCACGATATGATATGAGAGACGCCGTAGCGAAGGGATCCAGAAATTTTGACCATCGGGTATTCTTTAACGTGTACCGAGATCGCACAGAACACGGGCATCTATCATTTTGCCTTCATTGAAATGCGACTACCGCGGCCGGGATCGAACCCGTGACTTTCGGGACAGCAGCCGAGCACCTTAACCGCTACACCGCCGCGGCGGACGCAAGAAAAGTGAGGAAACTGAAGACAGAACACCCCTGGAAGACGCTCAACTACCGTCCACTCGCCGCGGACCACGTGGTCCACAACGTGGACCAGGGTCAATGCTTCCTACAACAAACCTGCTGAGAGAACCAGGCCTCTCATCATTGCCGGTGACTTCAACATTGATTTATCAAGGCCCAACAACGTCTATCCCTTATACTGCATGAAAGACGGCTTCGATGTTGACAGGGCATCAAAAGGTCTCGCTGCCACGTCCAGGACAGGAGGCATCACAGATCATTTCATCGTAAGAGGCATCCAGGATTTCCACCACCTGTACTATACCTTGCACTTCACTGCACTTAGACTCCTCGTAGCCGCGATCACGAACGGATCCGATTAACAAGTCCGGTGCAGCTGCTGGTGCTCACTGATCACGGTGATGATGACCTTGTTCAAGAACTGTCGAGAACCCCTTCTACACATACACACGGGTTCTTGAAACGTGCGTGCGTTCGCCGTCATAACGGACAAGTATACGCATAACAACTGTAATTGTGACTGTAACGTACGTGCAGTGCGCCTGCGCGTGCCACTCGGCTGTGTATATATCTATGGAAACTTTCTTGAATGAAGCTTAGTTCCCAGTAACGCCTGTCCTGTGCATCTGTGTTCCTTCTTTGTCCTGTTCGGATTTGCGCTGTGCAGTATTGAAGAATATAAGCACTACAATCAGCTTACCGCATCTGGTGTTCGTAACACTCATGTTGTTGTTGCTATCATTACACAACAGTAAACAACTGGTTATATAATAGATATGCGACTCTTCAACATATGAGTGTGCGTATACCACTTCCATATTTCTCTAGCGTCATTCCGTAACGTTTCACTCAATGCGAAAAATTACGCCACACTCACCATCCCTCGCATGCTTCGCATAACATCGATTCCCACGGTACGTGGGAGCCCACTATTCTGCCTCAGAGCCATGCCGGTGCTTATCCACGGTACGTGGGATCTGCCAAATTTTTGTACATTTATTATAACTAAAAAAGTTTTAATATTGCTGCATGCGGGGAATACAGACGATTATTTTCAGTGTTTTCTTTTCACATTTTCTAACGCCTTCATCCTCCTCTAGGTGACGCCGTAGTCGCGGCTTGGGAACGTAAACGTTATCCCGCTAGACTAAAACGCACTGTCTGCAACGAACGTTTGCGGCACGGCAACGCTATTCCCTTAACCCCCGGTATCACGCTAACGCTGAACTAATCTAGTTGCGCGGTTCTGGACTGACTCTAGAACCTTAATGAGGTTACTGCAAATGAGTTCTGCGGAATCCCGCAAGGTGGCGGAAGGGTTAAGGCATTAATCAATCTGCAGTAAGATTGATTTAATCGTAGTAGACAAGGCATTACGTCAGCTTAAGGAAAAAGGGAATGGGAAAATGTTTTTTTTTTCTTTATTTTTTTGTCGAGCCTGATGGCACACGTGTCACACGTGTCACCGCCCCGTTATAAAGGGGACGCTCATAGCATCCATCCATCCATCCATCCATCCATCCATCCATCGATCCAAGGGTTGTGTCCATGTGCTTCGAGTTGTCGATGAATTCGCCCTTGCGCTGCCAATTGCTAGCTTCCTGGTTAGCTCAATTGGCAGAGCGACCACCCCGGAAAGGCGTCGGTCCCCGGTTCGAACCCCGGACCAGGACGAATTTTTTCCGCGACTAAGAAGCTTTATTTCTGAGAAATTCGTATGGATTTCCTTGTGGCTTCGTGCTACAAACGGGTGGTTGGTTTGGCAGGGATTAAAGACGGTAGATGCATACTCAAGTTTAGGTCTGACAGTGGTTTTATAAGCAAGTAGTTTAAAGAAAGTTGATGCCATGAATTGAACTCGATCTTAGAAGTGGAAAGGATCGGGAAACAACGTCACCTTACCGGAAGCCACAGCGGCGCGAGATCCCTCTATAACCTAAACCTTCCGCGCACGATGCCAGCGCCGCATGCTCCATGATGGCCCGATTCAAACGTCGAAGGTGGTACGCTCGCTCGCGGATGCGACCGCGTGTGCGTTTACGGCGGAACGCATGCCATTCCGCGGAACGCATGCGATTCCTCGGCACCAAGCGTGACCATCCCGCAAGCTTGATTCGCGCAATCCTTATGTTACGCCGTGCCACAGCGTCCTTGAAAACATGATAATCATTGAAGTTAGTAACGACCCTTACCGTTGATAGCTACAGTCATTAAAATACGTGACAAGCAGTTAGTGACCTGAATGTAGTAGGTACTGCAAGTTTGTGCCCAGAGAGGACATTGCGCGCACACGACTATCAGTTGGTAACTGCTTGGAAAAATGGTTGATGATTTTGAGTACTCTACCGAGGGAGAGCAGTGAGCCGTCCCAGAGCTTAATTATCCCAAGAAGCTCGAGCCACATAGCATAACTTCACTGAGAGAGTGCATTATGGCCGGTCACCTAGATAAGACGTTTCTGCATTACTACATGAACAGACACGCGTTCCTGTCACTGGTTTTGAGTGCAAAACTTCGACGCCCCGAGAAATTGCATCTGAGATTCCGATACCAGCAATCAGCCAATCGTAATATTTTGACCAGAAATATCAAACTCTTATTTTTTAATATGCCTAACGTTTGCGTAAGACGAACGGGAGTACTTTCGCTTCGAACGAAAGCTAGCTGTCAAGACTCTCTTGCAGAGCTGTAAAAGTCGGTGTCATTTCACTCCGTGGGCGACCAGCGGAGCTTACGGCCGCACTCCCGTCAGTGCTCCCGTCGGCAATTCTCGTAGGCGCGTTGCTCCTTGGGAGTTCCCACAATGTGCGTTCGACTCACACATGCCACGCACGACCACCCCAGCGCAGCGCCCGGTTTTCTGCTCGTCACATAGCTTTGTACTGCCTCCGGATTCGGCCTACCTTTGACCGATCCGCGATGTCAGTTGATGACTTCATCGTGTGACGTCACAAAATTTCATGATCAGTGACGTCACGATGACGTCACATGCGTAGGTCGACAAACTCACTCATATGTCGACTCACTCAGATCGTTGCCGTAAGTCTGAGTCTGAGTGAGTCCTGGTTAGTAATATTTCGGATAGTCTGAGTCCGAGTGAGTCCGGTTGAGGAATATTTTGATGAGGTTGAGTCCGAGTGAAACATGAGCACAAAATATATTTCTTGAGTGAGTCTGAGTGAGCTCCACTTTTTTTTTTGCTGACCTATGGTCACATGACGTTACTATGTGACGTCACAGCTCGCTCGGAGGAGGTCACATGAGGTGTTTTTTTCTGTTCGCAGACGGACATGGACGGACGCGGTCGGACACCGTAGAAGCAGGTGTGTCATTTACGGCTCCGGTGTAGAAAGAAGCGCACCGCGGTTTTTAGGGTGGAGCTTCCATTTATTATGGTGCTAGCACCAAACGGCAAACGCCGCACTATGAAGTAGTAGGAAAAAAACTGAAATTTATGTTGATAATTTGCATTGGCCTTCTAAAAAAACTATGATAAAAAATACAGCCATATTCACAATGACTAAGCATGTTTTTTCGCATGTTCCATTTTTGGAACATTGGCATTTCCCATATGCAAAACACACATTTTCTCTGGAACAACCTTTATTGACTTTTCAGTCGGGTTTCCTTACTCAGGATAACTGAAGAATAATATTTAGCGTCATACGATGTCTCTGAAAAGTATAAATATTTATAACAACACTTCACGAAAATTTCTTCTTTCGTACTACTGGCTGTACTACAGTGAGCAATTCACAAACCGTGGTAAGCGGCAAAGCATTTCTTGTGCAGCCGCTTTTTGCACTGCTGGCACTGATTCGTTGTATTCTTCTTGCATTCCGCGCACCTTCCCTGAGTCGTTGAGATCATGTAGTGACCATCAGTTTTTCTGTCCTCATGTCTCGGATGAACCCGAGGTCCAGGTCTCACAGTGAGTTTCGGCTTCAGCTGCAGCAAGGACATGGTGACGTCCCGCCGAAAGGCGATGTGCGTCATGGCGGCATCACTACCCCTGTGAAGCTCGCAGTGGAGGAGCCATGCTGCGACGACAGCCATGTTCAAACCATTGCTGAAAAGGTTCCACCACCATTTTTTGCTCCTCAGTCTCGGCCGATAGCTTCCCAGGGGGCGGTCCATCACATCTACTCCTCCCATGCCCTCATTGTATTTTTTGATCAAATATGGCTGAGGAATGTCCACCTTTTTGTTCGAGCGTCGTGAGAAGCGTTTCGCACTTCCAACAGGCTCGTGGTTGAGGTGGTTAGAAGAAACTGTGACGACTGCATTGTCGTTCCACCTGCATGAGTAGACCGCCCCGTCACACTTGTAGTGGAAAGATCCTCTTTCTTCCTTTCCGATGCTTTTCAAGCTCTTCAGTGGACAACCACCGGTTCTTGTATCTCGCACAGTCCCTGTCGCTCGAATCCCCTGGTCAGCCAGTTTCGTCAAGAGGCCGTGCGAAGTGAAGAAGTTGTCAAAGTAGACTTCGTGCTGTTCAGGCGCTTCCAGGACCGATACCATATTGCTGACAACCCTGATCCCGAGAGGTGTCTTGTCGTCCTTCTCGTTCCTCCCACAATATATTTCCATTGCATAGGGGTACCCATTCGTAGAGCACATCATCCATATTTTGTACCCAAATCGAATTGGTTTACCGCGAATGAACATTTTGCAGGAGTGGTGGCCATAATAGGGCACCATTGACTCATCGATGCTGAGGCTTTCATTGAACACTCGAAACTGGCGGAAACATTTGGAGATTTCGTCGTAAAACGGCTGAATCTTGCCCATCTTTTCGCCTGCTTTCAACTGAGTGTTGTCAACAACATGGAAGAACCTTTTCAGCTGCCGGAACCTATTGCGGGCCATCACTGTCGCGACTATAGGCACACAAAGATCTTCTGCAGTGCTCCAATACGAGTCCTCAGACGTAACGGAGTGGTATCCGCTGAAAAGTAAGAGGCCGAAAAACTGACCTATGTCCGCTCCTGTGACGTCCACCTCCTCCCCCTTTTGGAGTGCGTATCTTGCAGTCAGTTCAGCCAGTGAACCAAGATACTCCGGAGAAATAAATTTGCTGAACAGCATAGACGGGCTCATGTTTGCAAGCTCAGGAAATGCCTCTAGCAACAACGGAGGACTCTCGCCGGGAAGTGTTTTGTCAAACGTAGCACGGTCACCCCATGCTGGTGTATGGGAGCGCTCTGGAGTATTTGTTTTCCGAGCCTTCGTTGAAGCCTTGCGTCCTTTTCCAGCAGTGAATTGCCGCCCCGCTGGCTTCTTTCGTCGTGGCTCAGGACTCGAACATGCAGAAGGCGAATCAACGTCTTCATCGCTGCACTGCATAACTTCAACGTGCCCACAAACATCATCGGGAACAACTTCAGAAAAGTCGTTTTCGTTCACGTGCTCCTCGTCAGTAATATTGCCATCTTCAAGAGGCGGCAATTGGCATACAGACGCACCTTCGCGTTCGTCATCGGGAAGGCTGAACAAAAGGTCAATTGCTGCCTCCAAAGTGAGGAAGCGTTGTGCTATGACCTACAACAAAAGTTATTGCGGTGTAAAGCACAGTACTACAAAAATAAAACCAGCCGCAAGGTCGTTTTCTACTTACATCCACAGAGATTGATGCGGCTAGGCGCTGCAGTTCAATGCTGCTCTTTCCACGTGCCTGGCAAACTCAAAATGACGCCCAGGAAAGCTAATGTCCAAGTTTCTGCCAAGCGCCGCCTAGAGGGCGCCATCAACAAGCCAAAAAAAAAAGAAAAAGAACGAGGCGAAACGCTCGCGCGCGTCTACGCTGCTTTTGACACTCTGAAACGCCAATGTTCCAAAAAAGGAACATCCGCATAAAACTCTCGAAGCTGAAAACTAGATTGTCTTTGTTATTTTTTTATTTCTTGCCGCGTAATCCCGAACCATTTGCCGATATTTTAGTTCTGCTTTGCTCACTGCAACATTACTTTTTCCTGCGGAATAACGCAACAAACATCTGGTGGTCAAGGAGCGCAAAATATGCCTGTTTTTAAACATTTATCTAATAATTCTCCGTAGGTTCATAATAGAAATTAAAATTGCTACGTTTTTCACAAGCATCAATGAGTATGCGAAAACAAAAATTTTTATTATCCGATATATTGGAGAGGAAATAAAAAATGAGGTTTCGTATGTTCCAATTTTGGAACATTGGCAAGTAAAAGGTTAACCACCCGGGTAATTGATGAAGATTAATTGAGCGGTGATAGGTGCGCATCGAAAATACAGAAACGATCAGATTGGTTCGTCCTAAGTGAACATAGGAAATTGACGTTTCGTGGGCGCGTAGTACCTAAGCGTAGAGCTACGTAGCACACGTGGAATGGTTGTCTGACACTAATTAACGGTCTAATTAGACTGTAGAAATCCGATAGCTAGGTTGCCAATAGAGTTACTAGGAAGGCGTTTGGGGGTGTTTGCACATCTCCAACAGTCGACTTAACAGTTGACTCATATTGTGCACCTTAGTAAAGGGTGAAGGAAGTGGTTACGTCACTACTGTGACGTGCGCCTCGCCTCTCCCTCGCTCCGCGACGCTCGCGTCACGCGCGCTCGGTGTTTGCGCTCCGCCGCGCGCCTGCTCTGTGGTGACGTCAGCGCCGGGTTGGATGTAAAATGCGCTTCGTACGGCACTCACTTGGCGGCGCTCGCTTCGCGTGCTCGCCGCACTCTTGCGTGCACCAATCGCTACAGGCTAGCGCCATTAAACCGTCGTTCAGTCAGTCAGTCAGTCAGTCAGTCAGTCAGGCAGTCAGTCAGTCAGGCAGTCAGTATCTATCTATCTATCTATCTATCTATCTATCTATCTATCTATCTATCTATCTATCTATCTATCTATCTATCTATCTATCTATCTATCTATCTATCTATCTATCTATCTATCTATCTATCTATCTATCTATCTATCTATCTATCTATCTATCTATCTATCTATCTATCTATCTATCTATCTCTTAATTAAGCTTCATTGTAGCGCGGCAGGATACGCACCACCCTTACAGAAATAGATTTAGACTGTCTAAAGATGGGTTTGGACAGTATATAGACTGCTTAAATCCATTTTTGTAAGGGCAGAAAGAAACGTACGACCGACACACAGCGCTAAAGAAATGACCCATTGCCAACAAGACCACGTATCCACCTTTACTGACTATCTAGCCTCGCTGAACTTGCAAAGCCTGTTTCGCTTGGTTGCACGTTCACCAGATAACAAACAAGGAGGGTGACAATATATCATTCTGAATCCATTCGCTCAGAACATGATCAGTTAACAAGTCATTTGGTCGTCCCGTTATAAAACACAAAAGGAATAAAATTTGTTGGAATGAAAGAAGCTTCCAGTGGCTCTTACCCTGTCCTGGATAAAGTTTTTCGTCGGTTCGTTCACTTCGATCCAGCCGGACTTTAATATGTCCACCATCTGTCGAGGGGAAAAAGAAACTATTAAGAATTCAGCCAGGGCTTTCTATGATTGGTGCGTCCCGCAGATGTGACGTAGAGGAATAGTCGTAATAATATCTTCGGTTTTACGTGACAAAACCACGATATGATTATGAGGCACACTGATTGATATGATATGATATGATATGATATGATATGATATGATATGATATGATATGATATGATATGATATGATATGATATGATATGATATGAGGCACACTGTACTGAAGGGCTTTAGAAATTTCGACCGTCTGCTGTTCTTTAATAACGTGCGCTGGCATCGCACAGCACACGGGCCTCTAGTATTTCGCCTCCATCGAAATGTGACCGCCGCGGCCGGGATCGAGCCCGCGACCTTCGTGTCAACATCAGAGCACCGTAACTACGGCACCGTCGAGGTGGGCGTAGAGGAGTAAACATAAAATGTATTTTAATCCGAAATAACGTCCTATATTGGAACACTGTTGGTACCGCACAGAAAACTAAATCTGCGCTCGCAGGTAGCCGACAGCACCAGAGTGCGATTGCTCCGCTGCATTTGGCTAGCGGAGTCCACATTATTTACAGTCAGTTAACTTTAGAAAACGTTTGCAAATTCACGGCAGCCTAACCCCAAGATAATATTTATGTGTGCGTTAGTCCGTTAAATGTGATGTAAAATATAAGCGTAACCGCCGGCTTTTAGTGCGTCATTTGAGTGTGCTAGCTGGTACGCGCAGCGTTTGGAAAAAACGAGGGAAGATCATATTGACTTACACTTGTTTCATTAGAATGCCTAATTTCGACCACGTGGGTTTTCTTTCTTTAATTCGTGAGCTTCAAACTAAACACAGTAAGAATTGTGAAAGCGCGAATGGACTGATATTGTAGAGTGAGTTATAGAGTGAGCATAGGAAACTGACCTAGACGTCAGCCTCAAAACTAAAAATCTGTCCGATTAACAACTCGGCCTTTCCCGCGGTAATGTATGAATGGAGACGTGGAGCTCCAGGAAATATGAAAGAAAAGGAAAAAAAAAATTAAGGAAGCTTCACATTAGGGGTGCCAAGCCTGAAGGAAGTGCAGAGCTGGGCGGCCTTCCTCGCTCGTCTTTCCTTCTTCCTCTCTTTCTTTCTCTTTCTCTCTGTTTTTCAATCAGTTTCTGTCTCTGTTTATTTCTACTTCTTTCTCTGTCTGTCTCTATCTGTTGCTTTCCCTTTCTAGCTCTTTCTATCTTAATTGTTCTTTCTTCCCTTTCTTTTCTTTCTCTCTCTCTGTCCCTCTTTTTTTCTCTTCCTGTCTGGCTCTCTATTTTTTTTCTATATATATTTTTTGTGTCTATTCTTTCTGTCTTTCTATCTTTTTCTGTCTTTCTTGCCTTTCTTTCTCTCTATTTCTCTCTTTATCTTTTTTTTTTTCACACTCTCTGTACCCGTTCTCTCGTCCATCAGAGTTAGTGCACCTCACGCCGGAAAAATCGGCGCACTTGTTCTGATAGCAAAGCAGAGGATGGAAAAGAGGACGAAGAGCAAGAAGAGGAGGAAGAGAGAGCGTGCCGGTTCATGACGATGATAATTTTTGTTCGCGACTAACGAAGTTTCTCCGCGCTTAAACAACTCCGCTGTTAAAAATCCACGTTCTTGTCATCCGTGGTGCCAGCGAAGAATTTTACAGCGAAAGCTGTTATGAGATCATTTCACCGGCCGTTTTTGGCGCCGTAGTTGTCCGCCGCCGCCGCCGCCGCCGCCGCCGCTGCCGCCGCCGCCGCCGCCGCCGCCGCCGCCGCCGCCGCCGGTGTCCGTAACCACTATCGCTCGAAATAAGAAAAAAAAACTAAATAAGAAAAAAATTCCAGGATGGAACGAGGTTCGAACCTGGGTCCTCTGCGTGGGAGCCCAGTATTCAACCTCTGAGCCATACCGGTGCTTGAAATTGCTTTGCTAAAAGGTCCTATACAGGCTTCATGTCGGGAAGGAACCACATTAGCATATGCAATATAGCGTGGTAGAAGAGTAAAATAAGCACCAAGCGTAGCACAACGCGAATTCTGTAACCAGGCGTCACACAATGCGAATTGCGCAACGAGCAGGTTGTTGAATGCTTCCAACCCATTACAAAGGACCCTGCCATAATTCTTCATCGTCATCAGGCACAGCATCAACAAAGTGCGCATAATGCCTTACATGGGTTTAGCAGGTACCAACGCTCTTCGTAGAATGACAAAAAATGGCAGAGTGCCTGCTGGCCTACTTCTCAAAAATTACAATTATTTATAGCGTAGTGGGTTCCTCGCAAGTGCACTTGGATTGGTTGCCAAGGAAGCCCATAAGCGCATGATACACTTCCTCTGGGTCTCAGTAAAATTACAATGATTTATAGCGTAGTGGGTTCCTCGCAAGGGCACTTGTATGGTTGCCAAGGAAGCCCATAAGCGTATGATCCATTTCCTCGGGGTCTCAGTAAAGTTCTTCGCTCCCCCCCCCGCCCCCCCCGTCTTTTTCCCACGTCAACGTATGTTATACAGCATGACGGGAGAGGGAAATAGCGACCGGACGTCACCCAATGCAAATTACATAACTGGTGGGCCGTTTAAAGATTCCAACCCATTACAAAGGGCTGAGCCATAATTCTTCATCGTCATCAGTCGTCGCGTGAACAAAGTGCACATAATGCCTTACAGACGTGTAGCTGGTGCCTCGCTTCTCCGCAGAATGACGAATAATGGCTTAGTAGGTGCTTCCAAACTTCACAAAAATTGTGATTCATGGCGTAGTGGGTACCTTTCTAGTGTACTTGTATTGTAGCCCCAAGAGAGCTTAACGGGCTCTAGAAACGCCGCTCTTCCAGCTTTCGCTGTGACTGTGCTGCGGTTTTAGCGCAGGCCTGGCGTTTTTAGAATCCCGCTGACTGCCGAAATGAACAAATATATCGGTCACAAGGGCGACCTATTCTGAACGTTTTTTTTTCTTTTTTCCAAAACGAAGGTAATGAAACTAAAGCTTTCTTATTTTGGTAATGTCATGGGAGTCACCTGTTCAACACAGCGGAAATTAATGTCAGGCAAAGTTGAACGTAAGAGAATACCAGACGGTCTATGGCACGAGATGTTTAAACGCTTTTCCGGGGGCCACTGGAAGAAGTATAGGCGAGCGCTTCAAGAAGTTCTCTTAATTGTCTCACTGGTGACCATAACCTCATGATGCCATCGCTAGTCGCCAACAGCTCGAGAGTACACAACAACAACGACAACAACAACGACGACAACAACAACAACAACAACAACAACAGGAATGTGAATGCAGCTGGTGGATGCGTCGCGTGTTGCGGCATTACCATCTGGAAAAACAATCATTATCAAGACCATAATTATGAGAGGTAATTACCTTTATCTTGAGTATGCTGAGTGCAACGATGCCGCCTATTTCCGCCGCTACCATGACAACGGCGAGGAACAAGAACTGGAAGGGCAAAAACAGCAAACGACGTTTCAATAAAGAAAAAAAGACACCTGCATTAGTATGGTAATTGAAGCCACTCCAGTCTTTAGGTGTTCGCTTTCAGTAGTTATTGTCTACATACCCGAGAACAAACAAATCGTGTTGCTAGTTATCTGTCATTGCGTTCCATGTTAACGAGTGTCAGCATGCACCATGAAAAAAGAAAAAAAAGCTGACGTGCTGATTTGATCTAATAGATACATCATTGCATCTTGGCGCAGATTTTTCAGGCGTATTCCTAGAACCAGCACGCAGGACGTCTGCTGAATAGATACGACCTAATGACTGCTCAGTTCCAGAGTTAGACACGTGCTCTGAAGTTAGTAATGACAAAATTAACTAGTGAAACTCGCGTTAGCTTTCCAAATTGAATCGCAATTCGTCATGGGGTTAATGCTTACTTCGTCAAGCAATGTGGATTGTGTGATATGATAACGCTATTCGCCGCAGGATATTTTTTTATTGAGCTCGACAGACGAACAACGGTAGCGGTGTCCTATAAGCGTGCCTGTTATATCGCAGTTAGGGTGGCTCCCTAATCGCAGTAACGCTTTTGTTTTGGGCCAGTTTGTGCATTCTAGTGGAACACTTAGCAGGGCAACGCCGACGGACACGGACAAAGAAGAGTGATGTACAGGACGTGCCCCCGTCCTGTGTACCACTCTTTGCCCTCGCCTTTTGACGCTGCCCTTCTGACTGTTATATCGCATGTTCGCACCGCACAAGCTTTTAAGTAAAGGCGATTGGGACTCTTTTTTTGTTATTAGTGCGAAAGCCTTAGATGCCTCATCAAATGCGAAAACTGACCGTCGGCTTCGGCGTCAACGCGAGTGAGGCAAAAAAAAAAATCATCACGTGACTACATCACTATAAGACGTCATCATGACGTCACCATATCACGTCGTCACGACGTCACGTCACGTGAAGTCACGTGATGACTTAACCACATGACATCGCCGCCTGGGTCGATCACGGAGCCAGTGTAAAACTAGGTGACGTGCAGAAAGATTGCAATGCCTTTGATCTTGGAGGCAGTGCAAAGCCACGTTAGGTGCAGAAAGCCTTCGGAGGGGGGCGGAGGAGGATCCATACATCGACTGAGAAGTAAAATAAGACGGCTTTCGCTCTCGAGCTAGTCGTTATATGCGAGCGCATAAGGGACCCCATGAGTTCTTTTTTATTTATGAAACTTGGCAGAGCAAAACAGGCATTAGCTGAAACGTGACCTTCGGTGAACATGGCTTCGCCTGTTTGTCATTTTGTCTTGTGTCGCATCTATCGCTCTATATGGTTACGTCGTATTCAGCCAATCGGAGTTTGAGCGGATGCACTTACCAGTTTCATGCCGAGGCCGCCCTTCTTGTACGACCCGATCCAGCCGCACATTCCTGCAAGACGAGTCACGTGACAACTGTCGATCTCTGCAAGCGCTTTTGCATCAAACACGAGCAAAATACCGTGCCTTTTCTCTTATACCACAATGCAGAAATCCACGCAACACTATCAAACGCGGTAAAATGCTTTTTCAGTGCAATCACGCCTACTCCTTTCCATAAAACCCGGCATTGACAAGGCTCATCAAGTGACTGTTGTGCTTAGTGTTCCAAGGTGGTTATCTGCAGTCATCAGATTTTGCTCTTTGATTGATAAAGCCTTACCATCCTGAATCGAACGCATGTTTGAATGACAAAGCAAACGGCGTAAGTCGAGTCACTAATACCAGTATCGCGCGGTCACTTCTGATCACAATCTGGCCTGATCACGATCGAATTTCGCGATCGCATTTGGCTCCTTTGCGCAAGCTGCAGAAGGGAGCCAATCACTGTTGAGAAATTTGGTCCTGATCGGGCTCGATCGCAACCAGAAGTGCACCGTGTGACACCGGTATTAAAAATCCTTTTCTTTCTGTCTATCTCTCTTTCTCTCATTATACTCGCCCAAAGTTACTTTTTTAAGTAAATGTATCTAAGGGCAGGTTGGTGCGTATATGTGGCGGCGGCTACTAATCTTCTCTTACGTGGTAGTTCTAAAATTTTCAACAGTTACAAAATGACACATGAATGGACATTCACATACTTAATCTCACAACTACAACATAAATGTTCACGCAACAAGAAAGTTCACATAGCGTAAGGCTACCAATGTCGATATCACTAGACCTGTAGCAATCCCGATATGCTACATCTTTCTTATATATCAATCTTGTTTTTTGTTTTTTTTTTAGATTTACACAGTCCCGAACAGGACGAGAACAAAGAAAACGAACGCAAAGAGCACGACAGCAGTCCACACACAGCGTTGACAGTCGAATCGCGTGCTGCAGCAAGTTCACAGCTGCGAAAGAGCGTCGTCGTCATAGCAACGATCGGAGGACGAGCACGAGATGTGAGGACCCCTCACGCCATCCCACACGAGCAAAAGGCATGAACACAAGTGCTCGCCAACGTTCGGCTATTCCTCGCATGTGTTTCATGTGACTTCTTCTTGGTTCTATCGACAAAAAAAAATGGGGCAGCTACGCATTGGTGTTGCGAAAACTGAACAGCCGTGCTGGTGGCCTTCGCCTCGTCCTCTCCCTCGCTTCCATTTTTCACCCCTTGCTGTACTGGGGGACGACGACGAAGTGTTTCTTTCGCAGAACGCTTGTACCCTTGTCCCAGTTTTTTCAATTGTTTCCCTGCAAATCCTGGGAGCTGCCGCTCCATCCTTGCGGCAATGCTTCAAGACACGCCTGAGGATCTGCCTGGCGCGCAACCGTCCCGTCGGGCCACGTCCAGGAAACGTGGAAACGCGTCAAGCGACACGGACAGCGAGGCAACCGATTTGTACTCGGAGGGCTTCGAGTCATCGGACGATGACTTCAAGGTCGCCATGAGTCGAACGGCAAAAAGAAGACTCCTGCGGACGACATCGTCGGCGAGTGTTTCTACCGTGAAGACTGCAGCACAACGTTGGCCGCACACCATGCTATTCATGCCCGAAGACCCTACGTCCAACTTACGACTCCTCAATAGGCAAGTTCTCTCTGTGCTTCTCGAGGAAACCGCGCCGAATCAGATCAAAGACGTGAGGATAAATGCACGGAAGAATGTCCTTGCCGTAGACGTTCTGCACCGTAGTGCGCTGCAAAGCCTGCGGAACATAACGGTAATCGACAAAGTGAAAGTTCGATCAATGATCTCTACAGGTTGTAACGGCACTGTTGGCGTCATTTATGACGTCGATCTTTCCATTCCACCTGATGACCTGCCAGTATTAATAAAGCCAACTACAGAAGGCACTCTCATCACGCACATCACAAGACTTGGCAACTCATGTTGCTTGAGGCTTGTGTTTGAGGGAGACAGCCTTCCCTCACACGTCAAAGTAGGCCACGTTCGCCACTCAGTCCGTCCATACGTGCCGAAGCCACTGCAATGCTACAAATGCTTCAAGATAGGACACGTCAGAGGTGTCTGTGGGAACAATGTTGTGTGCCCGCGGTGCGCTGAATCTCATTCAAAAGACGCCTGCGGTGCAACTGTGTTAAGGTGTCCCAACTGCCACGGCGCTCATGAAGCCTCATCCAAAGATTGCCCGCGCTTGAGGAACGAGCACGCGGTACTCAAGCGTATGGTGCGGGACAATTCAACGCACAGAGAGGCGGCCGCTACACTTCGGCGACGACGGCGTCGACACCGAGGAACATCACGAAAAGACTGCTCTGCCGATAGCGAGATGTCATCCTCCATCAAAGCGGCTGCCTTACGAACACCGAACTCCTCGAAGACGGACACTGCGAAATCAAAGGCAGAGACAGCAGTCGCACCTTCCGAAGAGTGGCCCTCGCTTCCACAAGCTCAACCTGCTACGGCATCACATCGAATCCCACCACCCTCAACGACCCAACGAACCACTGATGCGACGACTGAAGATCGACAGGTCGTAAACTTGCTGCAGTCGCTGATTAGCGCCATGCGCGTTCTACTGAGCAACATGAAGACCCCGTCTGCGCAGAGCGCACTGCAGGTGCTGGACACCCTGAGTCCGGTGCTTGCAGCTTTAGGGTAAAACCACGGCCCTCGAGGTACCATCGTTTCGAGAGGAAGTCAAGAATGCATCTGTCTTTCAGTGGAACGCCAGAGGTCTTAAGTCGCGCATGTCCGACTTTAGACAGTTTGTATTTACGAACCGATTCCCCATCATTGTGATATGCCCAATCTGTCTGCTTCCGTCAGATTGTCAGGCTACGAGTGCTTTATGTCCTCCATCCAAGGAGAGTGCAGCAAAGTTGTTGTGTTCATGCGCCGTGACCTGACTTATATTCATCACCCTGTCCCACCTGACGAAGAGAATCAATATGTTTGCCTTACTGTGAAGAAGAATAAGGTCACTTTCACAATTCTCGGAGCTTATGTATCCCCATCAAGCCGCCTAGATTGCGAGCGCTTACGCGATATTTTGACATCGACTCCACACCCGTGGGTGATCACTGGTGATTTTAATGCCCACCATACTCTATGGGGAAGCTCAAAGGTCAACTCTAGAGGAAGAAAGTTGGTGTCATTTGCCTCGGAACACGAACTCAGTGTTTCTAATGATGGAAGCCCTACATATCTACGTGGATCAGCCTACAGCAGCTGCCTGGACCTCACTCTTGTTTCACGCTCGTTCACGAGAAGAGTGCACTGGTTTTCAGATTTGGAAACGCGGGGTAGTGACCACATTCCAACTTATCTGAGGATAGAAGGTTTGACCAGCTCCAAGTCCTCCAGAGCCCTCCAATGCACCGATTGGCCGAAATTCAAGACGATAATGGAAGACTGTTGTAGCGACGGCTCATCCTATAACCTAGAGGCCGCGATAAAGGATGCCCTGCAGAACTCCACGCATTCGCTTTTGACGAGTTACACGAGTTCCACACGCACCGATTTCGACAATCGAACTTGAGAAGCTTCGTGCAATGCGCCGTCGCGCAGAACGAAGGATATAGACGCACAAAGTGCAAGGATGATTTGAGACTGGCTCGACGCACTCAGAAGAAAATACAGCGTCACATGGATAAACTGGCTTCGCGACGATGGGCATCCTTCTGCGAGTCGTTGGATCCGCGAAAGCCTTTATCGCTTATATGGAGAACTGTCCGTGGTCTTCGCACAACCTTTAGTCAGCGACACCCGTTTAAATCTCTGGCACTTCACTTGCAGTGTAACGAGATTGACGTCGCAGAATCCTTCTGTAGAAGGATTGCCGGCGACTCAAATTTCACAGATACAAGGACGGTGGAGCTCGGCCTCCCATTTCTCTCACGTGATCACCGCATGGAGTGCCCGTTTTCTATGGATGAGCTAGAAGCTGCACTGGCATTGTGCAGACGTTCTTCGGCGCCAGGACCTGACGGCATTACATATCGTGCTCTTTGTAACCTTGGAGACGAAGCTCGGAAGGCACTCCTGCACCTATACAACGACTCCTGGCAGACTGGTACAGTTCCCCAAGCATGGAAGTCAAGTCGCCTCATTCCGCTTCTCAAAGCTGGCAAGTCGCCGCTGGACATTTCCTCATACCGTCCTATCGCGCTTGCCAGTTGCGTGGGAAAAACAATGGAAAGAATGATTCTAACACGACTGGAATGGTACTTGGAGCACTATGAAATCTATCCAGATGCCATGGCCGGATTCAGGCGCGGCCGATCGGCAACAGACAACGTTGTTGATCTGGTGACATATGTCGAACACCAGAAGACCTGTAAGAGACTGTGTGCTGCTCTGTTTCTAGACGTCAAGGGGGCTTATGATAATGTCTCCCATGAAGCCATCCTGAGTGCATTAGAAACAGTAGGTCTTGGTGGCAAGGTATATATGTGGGTGTGCAGCTACTTGCAGAGAAAGTCGTTCTACGTCACCACGGAGAATGGCCCGACAACTGAGTATTACAGTAGCCGAGGAGTCCCTCAAGGCGGAGTTCTAAGCCCTACGCTTTTCAATCTAACCCTCATTGGACTGTTCGAAAGCCTACCAAGCACCGTAAAGCTTTCTATCTACGCTGACGACATCTGCATTTGGACTTCAGGTGCGACACGGCTTCAGCTTCGCGCACGCCTTCAGAAGGCAGCCACAATGACGTCCTGCTACCTTCGTAAACAAGGCCTGGAAGTGTCTTGCGGGAAATGTGCAGTGGTAGCATTCACGAGGAAGCCAATGTCTGCCTATGGTATATCAATTAACGGAGACCTGATATCATTCAGCAGAAGCCACAGGTTCTTGGGAGTCATAATTGACAGAAACCTGTCTTGGACTCCACACGTGAACTACTTGAAGAAGCGGCTGACTGCTATATGTCACATGTTCAGATTCCTTGCAGGAAAAAAATGGGGAGTGCCGATACCATCTATGTTACAACTGTACAGGGTTCTGTTTATTGGATTCCTACGGTACAGTTTGCCTGCAATATCGAACACCGGCAAGACTAACCTGCGCGCGATTCAGAGCATTCAAGCCCAAGCTCTTAAGATATGCCTTGGGTTACCCCGCAGCGCGTCAACGGCTGAAACCATTGCCATCGCGCAAGACTACTCAATCACGACACACATTATCACCGAGACAATGCGTACGTACCTCAGGCATTATGCCAGGACCCCTTCCCACCATCTGGCGAGCCTCGCTGCTGAAAGGCCCCGCACGACATATAGTGCCACTGTCGGCAAACATCGCTCGTCATTTACTGCGGGGTACGCACCTGCGTCAAAGCCAGTGTTCCCTCCGTGGTGCTTGAGCCGCCCACGAGTTCACCTAACGGTTCCGGGAGTGCGGAAGAAGTCAGACCTACCGACACATGCACTGAAACAATTGAGCCTACTCCTACTCTACGAAAACTACGGTAACCACGTCCACATCTATACGGATGGCTCGACTACGTCGTCCAGTTCTGGTGGTGCGGTGGTTATACCATCACAAGGGATAACTCTGCGTCTTAAAACTTCACATGCGACGACGTCTACGGCGGCAGAACTCGCGGCTCTGCGCAGCGCACTAGAATTTATTGATACTGAAAGACCAAGTAAATGGGCTGTGTTTTCTGATTCAAAACCGGCGTTACAGTGCCTGCGGTCAGTTCTCCGACGAGGATGCCACGAACAGTTGACGTATGAAACCGTAAAACTTCACCACCACGTAATTCAAAAAGGCCACGATATTGACTTCCAGTGGTTACCTGGCCACTGTGGAATCAGTGGAAATGATTCCGCCGATCACGCTGCTCGCGCATCACACCAGGAAGCAAACATTGTCCCAATTCCGCTTTCAAGGACAGACGCTGCAAGGCAGATTCGACAACTGGCCCGCAGTCTCACACTTACGGAGTGGAACGCACCAAGCATCAGACATACCAGACTACATCAACTGAACCCTTCACTGCAACTCCAACCTCCATCCGGCCTTCATCGACGCGAAGCTTCGCTTCTCTATCGCCTTTGGTTGGGAGTTGCTTTTACGAAGGCATATACAACGTTAATCGGAATGACGGACAGCGCGGCGTGTGATGTTTGCGGCACCGAAGAAGACATCGAACACCTGCTGTGCCACTGTCCTCGCTTTTCCTCGGAGCGACAAGTACTGTCCAACGCACTGCGGCGACTGGATGATAGGCCAATTTCCGTGCAGGTGCTACTACAGCACCGTCCACATCTCTCGGCGGCCCACAAGGCAGTGAAAGCACTCTTGTGTTTTTTGAGAACGACGGGCTTATGCGAACGCCTCTGACTTGTGGTGCAATCCCGCACGCTGTAGTGAATGCACTGCATCTCTTCTCTCTCTCTCTCTCTCTCTTATTTTTTTTTCTCTTTCCTCCCTTCTATTTCTCGTCTTTCTATTCCCCTTCCCCGACCCCCCAGTGTAGGGTAGCCAACCGGAAGTGTTTCTGGTTAACCTCCCTGCCTTCTCCTTTTTCTGTTTCCTTCCTTGCTGTACTATACTGTACAAGACTATGATATGCTTCATCCTCTCCCCTCCTTCTTTCCCTCCTCCTTACCCTCACACCACTCCTTCTACCCCTCACTTAGCTTTCCCACCCATCGCTATACTATGGTATACATGGCTATGTAATGATTCACCCTCCTCCTCAACTTCCCTTTCCCACATGTTTGCTAAATTATACTACACAAGGCTATGTCATGCTTTACCCTTTCCCCTCCTCCTTTCCTTCCTCCTCAGCTTCATATCTCATCTCCTTACCCTCACTTCCCTTTCCCTCCCCCTTGCTATACTGTACTATGCATGGCAATGATATGCTAGGAGCTGCTTGGCACATACACGCATTCAGTGACGCATACACGCCGAGTTTTTTGCGGACATCATTGCCCTTACCTCCAGCTTAAACAGCGCCGCTGTTAAAAGTTGAGGTGGTTGGTACGGATTCACGATAAAACAAGGTAGGCGTGCACACCCGGACACAAGAAAAAGTCGTGCTTGTTTTGATCTCTTCTCGTGTGTACCGATCTGCACGCCCACCTTTCTTTATCACGAATTCTTCTTGATGGTCCGAAAACTTGGCAAACCCGCGTTGTCATAGCGGCTAAGATGCCGCGCTGCTGAGCCCGAGCACGCGGGTTCGATACCCCGGCAACGGAGGGCGGATGTCAATGAGGCGAAATCCAAAGAATATTCGTCGGGTACACTTTTCAAGAGTTTGCAGCGCAAGCACGTAAGTGCTGAAGGTAAGGCGACGCAGTGAAGAACGGGAGGCAAAGAGTGCTTACGTGCTTGCGCTGCCAAGTCTGGAAAAATGTGCTTCAAGTTTCAACTAACTCGCCCAAATCGCCGTTCTTCTTCAATGTTCGGGAACTTAGGTTATTTAACTTGAGCCGGCACACTGCGATTTTCAGGACATGGCTTTAGCGCTTGTGGTCAACTTGTCACTGTCTGTCCCAATGCTCCGTTGCCAATGTTTGAAGCAGAGGAGCACCCTGAATAATTTCTTTTTTTTCCCTCTCTTTTTTGGGGGTTCCGGGGGGGGGGGGGGGAGGCCTGCATGTTTGTGCGGGTGTTTGCATGTGTGCGTGTGCAAAACTGCAATACTCACGCAAAAATTGAAAAACTTCGTGTGGGTTTGAACACCAAAGAAACATTCTTTTGAAGGTGCGCAATGCATAAGCTAAGTTCTTGGATTTGGGCGAAGCATTCTTTCTTTTTTTTTTTTGGCCAATGGTAAGTGAAGCGTGCCACATGCGAATTGCTTATTCACAAGGACTGTGGTTTCTTACGCACCTGTAAGGAACCAGGCCGCCCCCACTCCTAAGTGAACGTAGGTGAACACCTGAAAAAGAACGAACAAGAGTTTATTACTCAAAAGACAAAGGCCATGAAAAGCATTGCCTCCTTAGGAACATTTCGAATAGCAGAATTTGCTGTATGCACGGGATAAGGATATAAACGTAATATCTAGGCACGGCCGCCACAGTCAGCATACAGACTCCCGAGAACCTCTCCGGCAGCGATGGCGGAACACTCTGCTCAGCTCCGATTTACAGGACCAAACGTGGGCCATCGAGCAGCCCAGGAAGGTTACTGGAAGACTAGGTCTTACGTCCTCCATCTGAGTGGTCTGGCCCGGACCAGCAACGAGGCGGATCTCGAAATAAAGTTGCTTCATTCATTCATTCATTCAATCTTCTATAAGTTACAGATTTCGGTATGGTATGATAAACTTTATTTGATCCTAAGGGCAATCTGAGAAATCAGACCGAAGCGGGCCACGCACAAGTCGGTACGGGGACGCCAAGGCCCTCCGCCGTTTCACGAGCCCTTCGGACAGCCTAGAACTGGGCGTCTTGAGATGAACTCGGTGTCTTCTGTTGCCACTTCTCTTCTGTGATCTCTTCGTCCCCGACAAGCGCGGAGCATCGCCATATCATGTTGTTAAGGTCTAGCTAACGTTTGCACGCCTGGCAATAAATGGAAGTATTATATTCCGGGTCGATCTGGCTGAAAACGACCGACTTACGGTTTGTCCATTCCCAAGAAACCTGCAACACGGTCTTCAGTGTAAGCAGGAGTAGTGCCTGAGTCAGGGCTCTGCTCCTGGAGGCCAAGAATACCACTGACGTGTCCCCCTAATATTTTATTGCGATAGCAATTATATGGACAGTCTCGGCTGGATTTTGCCGTCGCCGTCGCCGCCGTCATGCACCGTATATGTATAAGTATGTATATATATATAAAGGCCCCAAAGAAAATTAACTCAGAAAAATGCTTCCGAAGCGCGGAATCGAACCAGGGACCCCTTGCTCCGCAGCGAGCGGCGCTATCCACTACGCCACGAAACGCAGATCCTCTACGCAGCTAACGGCGAGCGTTATATACACACCATTTAGCGCTGGACGGACTCAGAGACAGAAGGCGATAATAAGCGTTTCTTCATTACCAGCGAGGTGGCGCTGGAGCCCGACGGGCGCATTTAAAAGTCGTCGTCGGCGAGCTCGCTCGCTTCTTCTTATATTTGCGCATGGGAGAAGTTTGCCCTTCCGCTGTCTGCTCGCGCGGTTTTCTCGTGGCGCGGGGTAGAGGAATGTTTCACGCTTTCACCGTGCTGTCCGCGCTCATGTTACGGCGCGTACGAATGTCACTCGAGCTCAGACGCCGCTAAACGAACAAATAGAAGATGAGCGCGAACTATCAAGTGTCACAGCTCGACACTTGAAGCACGCTAGTTTCCTTCGCTGCTTCAGCCGCCTTTGCAACAGAAGCGCTGTTCAAACTGAGAGTATCCATTGGCGAGCCTGACTTCGTATAGCATTAGTTCCTTGCTATCGCATTCATTGCTTTTATCGATGCTTCTCAAGTGGCTGGCAGGTGGGCTTACTCAGCGGTAGTCATTGATGCTCAGGGTATACCCTGCCATGCTATAGCATATGTAATTCATATTCCGTCTATACAGATTTCAGCGGCGGTGGCGGCGGCGGCAAACCAGCGCCTTCGCGGGGTACAGGCAGTACAGGTGCCTTTACCGTTTCCGTACAGTCGCCGGCGCCGGCGAGTGCAAAGGAATGCTGGCGTACACAAATAGGCCCTCGAAGGTGCGGCGGTCACATACGCATTTCCGTGCGCCAATAACCGAAGCTCTCTCGATCAAGGGCTTGTCAGTGATCAGCCGTTTCTGATAGGAAAATCCGATCTTTCATCGAAGTCACTGGTCCTTTCACATTACCACATTTCATTGTTGCCTGGACATGAACGCATGACCGTCGCTGTTGCCTGTAGCAACAGAAGTATTGCGCTGCTAAGCACGCGGATGAAGGTTCGATTCCCGACATGGAGGAAGGAAGCAGTTAGGAGGGAGCATTGCTCGATTCGACAGAAAGAAAAGCAGTAGGTCAGGAACGCGCACGCCAAGCTTCGCTTGACCCCATTTTCCTGATAACGAAGGGCTGCTAATTATTATTATTTTTTTAATTCGATCTAATACCTTGTCTACTTCAATTAAATCTTCCTTCCTATAGAAAAAAGTCAGTAATTTCACACACACCCTTTCTGCGCCTAACGGGAGAACTACCTTAGTTTTCCCACCATTTATTTTTGTCCTTTGTCCCTACGTTTCCTGCTACAAATCCTCCAACCGTGTCATACTTATTTCTATCGCGGACCTGCCTACATTTCCGCTGCTGTCCATAAAGCGCGAGGCTTCATGTAGGCTAGTGCCCAAACATACACCAAGCCGGACAGGGGCGTAGCCAGAATTTTTTTTTTTTTTTTTTTTTTTGGGGGGGGGGGGGTTAGTCATACTTTATGTATGTTCGTGCGTGCGTTTGTATGTGTGCGTGTGTGTATATGCAAGCAAAACTGAAAATTTTCGAAGGGGGGGGGGGGGTTGAACCCCCCAACCCCCCCTGGCTACGCCCCTGAAGCCGGACTTCTCGACATTCAATCACAACGTCCTCCGTCGTTTGCTGAGCTTCCCGAGTGCATGCACCTGTTCTTTCTTTACTGAATATGACGTTATAACGACGCGTTCTAAGGCAACCCGACCTCACTTCAATCAGTAAAGCGCTTCACACTGAATTATCATAAAATGCCTCCCTCCTTATTTTGTCTTTGCCCTTTAAGTAGTTATTCGGAGCCATTTTTTTTTTTTCAGCGCTGGTATCCAATAAATATTCTTCACCTCTCTGACTTATCGCTTAACGCTTTTTGTTGACATATTGCTTACGCTACGAGCCGTATATCTGCTGGTGAGTCTCCCAGTTCTTTTTCTACTCTGTGAGTCAACGCTCTTTCTATAAGACTACCGGGACACTTTCTCTGCCCATCTACTATCCTACATAATCCTTAGTCCAGAGGTCTCAAACACGCGGCCCGCGGACCTCTCGCTTGCGGCCCGAGACCCGCACATGTTTGTGTTCGACCCATCTTTTTTGCATTTTCTTAATAAGTATGTTCATGACCCACACAGGCATGACTGCTATAAAGCTTTTTTGAGGCACGCCTTGCAGTCACCATGTGTTGATACATAACCGTGAAACAAAGCTTTATATTTGGGAATCGGCGTCTGGGTTTTAGTATTTTGGAGATGTGGTATCGGTATGTTTTGTTTTGTTTTTTTTTTTATTTCGAAAACCTGCCCTTAGGCATAGTTATTGGTGGTGTCAAAAATAGACGCGCAAATTTGCCTCGTGTATAAAGTCTAATAATGATCGGCGGGTAAGGTCCACGGATCCAGCGGTCGAGGCCGCGTGGTCGGCCAGGCCTGAGGCCCGTTGCACGGAGGTGGCGAAGACGGCTTAGTTGTATGCCTGTGCAAGTCCACAACAAGCGTGGGGCAGTCACATCGCGGAGTGAGGCGTCACAAAATGGGCACGATGTAATAATGGCGCCACATCCCCTTCAGTAATGACTCATATGTGAGATATGGAAAAGGTCTTCTTTCAAATGGCGATGTTAGCTGACATATTGTACAACCTATTCGACAGCGGGCAAGAGTCGTCCTTTTCTTTTAAAAGGTCACATTCATTCATTCATTCATAATGCACATAACCGAAATAGGAAAGACTTTGAGGACACTCGCAAAAAGAAATGAAGAGTAAGCATTCTTCTTGTTGAGGGTGGTTAGTGCCTCCCTCACCAGGACACCGTCGATGAACCTTCGGTTTTCCGTGGTGGCCAGGACCCAGAGCATGTAGCCGAGCACCACAACACCCATGAACTGCGATAGAACGAGTGTACATTTTATTCAATTAAATTTAATTGAATTTTATTCCATTTTTCTAGAGAGAGAGAGAGAGAGAGAAATAAACGTTTATTTTCGAAACAGTGTTCCGAGCGATGCTCGGTATCACCCTATGGTGGGAGGGCTCCCTAGTCCAGGAACCCTCTGGCTTCAACTGGACATACACAAAATAATTGAGGAGGCACGAATAAAAGATCAAACCCTGTTTCCTTGACAGGGATTCGGACCCCCCTTGCAAGGCATACAGCGGCACAGTCGATGCGGTACAAAAAAAGAAAAGAAAAGTAAAGAAAGAAAGAACAACTGGACACAATCAATGAACCGTGATCGACTGCAGAACGCAAAACATCTTTTGTAATACTGATTAGGTTTATGCAGGAGAGGTTGTGGCCTTTGTTGGCACCTGACACGCACATTCGCTTGACAGATACAATTAAGAGCACAAATAAAGATTGAAAAGGTCACTAAAGCACTGGGGACAGTCAAGTACCAAAGACATTTTCATAGTTCCACGCAAGGGCAAAAAAAGTCACAGGGTTCCTTACACATTAGCCTTATAAGACGACTCCAAGGCAAAATGATGCACATTTGGGCGAGCCGGTGATCGATCATCTTGTCAAGAAGAGCGCGGAATTTTAAACGTGGACAAAACGAAGAGGCGGAAGCCTCAATGACAAAAACCATGTTCTTATTTCCCTTTTCAGTCAATTGTAATCTCAGGTGGGGTAGTCGCGGCGTCTGGCGAAACAGAAGATCTCAACCACGTGCTTCTTTTTACGCAAGTTTTAAGATCCGCTTCGGCAGTGCGACGAAACACAGTAGTAATGATAATATCTGGGTTTCAACGTCCCAAAACCACGTCCCAAAACTACGGTATGGCTCCGGAAATTTCGACAACCTGGGGTTCATTAACGTGCACCTAAATCGAAGTACACGGCCCTCAACCATTTTCGCCTCCATCGAAAATGCAGCCGCCGCGGCCAGGATTCGATCCCGTGACCTTTTGGTCAGCAGTCGAGTGTCATAACCACTAGACCACCGTGGCGGGGTGGACGAAGCACAATGTTAACCCCAGGAACGCCGACGCGCGAGTATGACTACCAGACGCCGAAGTCAAGCAATAGGCTCGCCTACAATCTTTATTGGGAATCGTGGAGCACTTTCTAGACCCCACACTGCAGTATGGAACGCAGCAGGAGCTGATCCCAGGGCCGGTCTCTAAAACGCAGTACTGCGGTACGGGTTATAGTCTGTTGTCATGAGCTTTCCACCGCGCCGTGTCGTGGTTCCGTAGTGACGCGTCCTATGCGGAGCTCCGACTTCGGGGTGTTCTGAGTGGAGCAGCACCCAGTGTAACATCGCAGGAGTGCTTTTCAGTTCTCTTTCGTAGTTTTTTTTTTTTTCTTCAGTTCGGAGTCAGAATGTTTCCCGAGAACCGTGAAGCGAACTCGTTGTGCCGTCCCCGAGTTGCAACGCTCCCCGACGCATCCTTGAAGCCGCAACGCGCAACAAACGTTCGTTATCCGTCCGTCCAATGTTACTAAAAGCCAAGCCTTTATTTTTGTCACCGTTATCTTCCTCTTCATCGTCGTCATCATCTTGAGAAGCATCACATTTGTGCCATCCACTTATCTTGATCTCCTATGTCCCCTCAACATTAGGGCAAAAAAAAGAAGACCTAAAGACAATTACGAAAGAAAGAATGATAGCAAAGCAGAGAAACTGAGAACAGGAATGCTGAAAGAAAAGAGAGAGACACACACACACATAGAGAAAGAGAGAGAGAAAGCTAGGTTGAAGAAAAAAAAGGAAGAACTGAAGGTAGCAAAAAAAAGAAAAAAGACAGGAACAATCACGAAGATGATACGTGAAACAAAATAACAATATACGAAACGAAACCACGGCGCCAGAACGGCGTGGAAGCCGCACTGGAGATCGGACAGGGAAGACCTTGAGGAGACCCACAACTTCTTCTCATACGAGCCGTAACGTATGAGAAGGGGGCATTGAATGGTGCAAAAAAAAAAAAAAGAAAGAAGAAAGGAAGCACGCAGGCGCGAAAGCGTTCAAAGCGGTGCATCAAACAGAGCGCGGCGTTTGTTGTTCGAGAGCGCCCGTAAGATGACTTCCCCCTTCCCCGAGGGTTCTTCCGCGAGTGCCCCTCGGTGTGCCTCACTTTCATTTCTCGTTCTCGCGCTCATTGCCCCCCGTGACGCTGTGTAGAGCAACTCTCCTTCTAGCGCGTATGGTTACCCTCCTCGCCACATCCTCATCGACGGCGTTCGTCGGCCGGCGACGACCACAAGGCAAGGCCACGAGCGGTTTGCGTTTGTGTGAGCATGGCTCCCATCGCCACAATCTGCTCCGGAGTGTACACCGGGGTGCCAATCCTACTGAAACGCTCCTTGTGCCATTCGAATGAGTCTGTATGATTTCGTGGGGTAGCCCGAGGTATGACCGCCCGGGCACCATAGGGGGAGCTGTGCAATCCCGACGCCGCACCAATAGAATTTCTGAATTTAACCGCAGAACTAGAGTTCTGCAGACAGGATCGACTTATTTAGTCCCCTCCTCATCTTTCCCTTAATGGGGCAGATGCCGTCGCCCGGCGGCAACTGCAGACAAATGCATGTGTACATGCGTTTGTATGTTTGAATGTGTACATTTACAGGCACACACATAACATAGTGAACCCCCCTCCCCCCAACCGAAAAAAATTTCTGGCTACGCTACTGGTTCGTTTTGGTATATAGTACTCATTGCGTCGATACGAAGCAACACACCGTAAATTGCAGAATTGAAACCAGCCTACACCGATGTTGTCTCCTTTCGCTCATATTCGGAGGCTAGCACTAGTTTAGAGCTTCCATACTTCCTTAAAGCACGCTCAAAAATTAGCAGGCGACCCCCTTATTTTCAGCTCGAAATGCGCGAGTGCATTTCTGGAAACTAATAACCGCCGAAAGCGGCGATGCATTCGGTACCTAATTCTCGGGGCCCGATTACCGCGAAGTCCGAGCTAGAAGGCCCTTTCCAACGGCAGAAAAACATAACCATACTCTTCTCTGGATCCAGGAAGAAGACATATTTCGCCGCTTCGCGCCGCTCTTGGACTAGCGCCCTCGTTTAAATATTTATACTCCATAGCTCATGCGGAACATTCCGTTATAGACGAAGCCTGCACGGCGCAACACAAAGTCACACCTCAACAATACATTACGAATGACTATTTTGTGTGTATGTGTGTGTCTGCGAATGTTCGTGTTATATGTGTGTATATGTTATCACTGTGTATACAATAAAGTGTTGCGGAATGGGCGCATCCATTCCATTCCAGTTCCATTCCGGGGAATTAGAACTTGCCGCAATTCCATTCCTTTCAATTCCTCGGAATGGAAAAGCTTAGCCCATTCGGACGCTGGGAATGGCCGGGCAGTTCAATTCCATTCCTGTAATTCCTCAACGTAGGAAAGGCATCTTGATATTTGATTATCGAGTTAAGAGCGCCCCATGAAGCTGATGCCACCAGATGCATTAAGAACTGCAAAAAGTACGCAAAACATGTTACCAAGGTCGAGGGATAGTAGCTTGGTGACATATCTCGTGCAGTACAACTACCCTACTATAATTCCCATAGGGGCAGTTCTTGCGCTACCTATAGTATTTGCACGGTCAGCATGTTTGAACGAGTGGTGATGTTTTAATATTGTTTAAGCTTAAATGTTTTGATGCCAAAATGACGACATAGCGTATTTTTATGCTGACAAAAGTACTATTCAAGAAGACTAAGCAGTTTTGCCACGCGTCGGGAGCGGTGGTGAATATGGAGAAAACTAAGATTTGATTAATGGGGAACAAAACCCTCTAGATCTGCTGGTATTAGTTGGAACAGTGCACCGCTCAGGCACTTTGTGCCTTTGCATCGAAAGCGGAACACTGGGCCACATTGCTCGCCAGCACTCACGCTTGTCAAGCGCGCTTCGCTAGCATGGATGGGGTGAGGAGAACTTTCTGTTCGCCTGTGCGCAGGTATGCAATGTCTTCCTTGTCGCAAATGTTATTTACGTGTGTCAGGTACTAAACTGCTCGTGAGATAAAAAACAGGCTGCATAGAGTATTCGCCACATTCGTGTGGGGGTATCAATGGGAACCAACGCGCAGGGATAATTTCTTTCTCCCTTCAGTATCTGCTGGGATAATGCACTTGTTAGTACACTAACTTATGCCTCGGTTTGTAGTAGGCGCGTTGCTCATGTCTGTACCGTGCTTGTAATCAGCCAAGCCATTTTAAAAATACCGCTTTAATGTTAAATTCGAGGTTCTGACTTACTAATGTTTTAAGTTTGAAAAACAGCACGTAGACGAAAACGTGCTCTATTTTCGGAAAAAAGACGTCATTCCATTCCCATTCTACTCCATGCAAAAGGCGCTTAATTCCATTCCCATTCCATTTCGGGGTGGCGAAAATGTGGAATGATTCCGGAGTCATTCCAATTCCGGAGTAACAACCCGACACCTGGAGTAGCAAGCCAAGCGATAAAACAGACTAACATCTCCGGGGATACGATTAAATATTGCTATCTATCTATCTATCTATCTATCTATCTATCTATCTATCTATCTATCTATCTATCTATCTATCTATCTATCTATCTATCTATCTATCTATCTATCTATCTATCTATCTATCTATCTATCTATCTATCTATCTATCTATCTATCTACTTTTTAACCAAAGGTTATCTGCGCTGTACCGTTGGAAACAGTAACTGCGCGAAGATCGCGTAGCAGATTCAGTGACGTAGAGTTTTGTACGCGTTTGTGTGACATGGTGGGCGTCTAAAGAAACAGCGCTATAACGTAAAAGAAAATGACAGGCTGGGCGGGGCTCGATGCTCACTGCAGATATCGTGACGATTCGGCCGTCACTGCAAGTGACGATGAACATATACGAGGTGCGTCCCAGTATTTCATGACTTGCAGTAGCATGGTTCAGTTCACTCGCGAAATTACCGGAGCCGGAGGGGGGGGGGGGGGGGATGATTGGCAGGCTAGACGATAACTGTGTCACACACAAAAAAAGCATCAATTGCCTATTTCTGTAAACTGTTATCCTATCTTCGTAAAGATGCGTTATTTTTGCTCCTTGCGCATTCTTGATTGCGGCTGCGCAAGGTGATGCCTATATATACGTATACGTGTATATGATTCAATGGATCGAGATAATAATAATAATTGTTGGGGTCTTACGTCCCGAAACCACGATATGATTATAAGGGACGCCGTAGTGGAGGGCTCCGGTATTTTCAACCACCTGGGGTTCTTTAACGTGCACCTAAATCTAAGTACACGGGCCTCAAGCATTCTCGCCTCCATTGAAATGCGGCCGCCGCGGCCGGAATTCTATCCCGCGACCTTCGGGTCAGTAGTTGAACACCGTAACCACTAGACCACCGTGGCGGGTACTCGAGAAAAACACTGCAGTGAGTCAGCGCCTGTGCGAGAAGCTATATCTCTGTGTCCTCGACTGTGTCGTGCTCTAAAAGCCACATCGTGCAGCATAGTTTTCTTCTTGTGAACACGAGGCCGTAGTTTAAATCGCAGCGGCCACGACCACCGCAGAACTGGAGGTTGTGATGTGCGAGAACAACTGCGTGCTTAGAAGCATTATAGGTCATGTCCAAAAGCCTCCACCTAGCTTCGATCTTTTCGGAGTCATCGTGGCCCACCTTAGCACAATATTGCTTAGAGCAAAAACGTCTACGTAAGATTGCGTTCTTTACCTGCATAGCTGCTTCGTTGCCTACTTCGACACTGTGAAGCAGAATACGACTTCTGTGCAGACATTCGCAAATGTCTAAACAACGCTTCAAATGGCGGCTGCTAGCATCGTTGCCAATTTAATTGTATTTATACTGGAGCGGCTGCGCACGCAAGGTAGAAGCAGGCAAGTGACAAACTACGACGGCAAAAACACAAGGGATGACTTCAACTAAAAGTTCACCTTCAGTACACATGTTGGTGTAAGTCACCTATACATACTTCATGCACAGCATGTACTACTTGAAGAACGCCTTCACTACAAGTAGTACGTGCCTCATGTGCGCCGTACATTGGTGTAGCTGGCTACACCAATGTTGGCTACATTTGGCTACACCAATGTTGTACCGTTCAGACACAACATTGGTACGACATTGGGCACAACATTGGTTCAGCTACTTAGGCGGTGTGTTTCAAACGCCCCCCCCCCCCCCCCGCCCCCGCCCCGAATTTTTTAAATTTTGCACGCACACATACAAACACACGCAAGAACATACATAAAGAGTGGTTGAAACCCACCCCCTCCGCAAAAAAAAAAAAAAAAACATTCTGGCTATGCGTACAAGTATGTACAACATGCGTTTATTGAGCCATACACCTTCCGTGTACACAGTCAATACCTACTGCATGTACGCAGGTATGAGAGTTCCTTTCTATAAGAAGCAATCGAGGGATTGCCCATGTTGTCGTCTCTCACTATGGTAGCTGCTTAAATAACTAGTCTTGTATCGCGCAATATGAACGAGTAGACACTCAGTCGGAAGACAGCTCTTGCGCTTAGCTGCTTGCCTTGCTGCTAGTCCTTCGTCGTTTTGTAAATGCTCTGCGGTATCTTCAATAAGGATTAGCCACCAGTCCATTCTGACACCTTACAAGCCGGCCTGCACGTAGTTCATTGGGACACACCCCGAATTCCATACATCGTCACACTCGTGTGAAACACCATGACGAACATTTATCTGGCATAGCGATCTGGCGTGTTTGTTCTTGGCACCCCTCTGTTTTCCCATGTGGTCAGTCCCTTGAGGCGGGGCGCCGAAGGCCCATCAAGCTCATAATGCACGCGTACTGTATACGGCGCAAACTTCATTAGCAATGATAATTATGGCGGGTGCGTGCAGCAATAAAACTACGTGACGTGCGAGACCCATACTTGCTCCGCAGCTTCATTTCAAGCAGCTGCTGCTGTTTGTTCATTAACTCCGCGCTGATTGGACATTTTATCACGGCGGAATTTAAGGACGTACCCAATAGCCTGCTGTACTTTTAAGAGGTTCGGAGTTTAAACAGGAGTCACAGAATAAAAGAAATAACAAACCGACCATGGTGGTCTCGTCAGGTTTTGTTTATGGCGATCGCAAGAGTAAACATAATTCCGCTTCGATTATTATGGAAGATTGCTCGAGCGCTTTCCTCGTAAAGTTTCCACACGTAGTGTGCATTTTTATGAGCAGAAACAGGCATAAAATATTCTGCTTCCAACATGCGTAGTAGAATTTCATAATTAAACTTCTGGACGACTTGGCGGTGAGGTTTCGTAAGCTTGATATTGGGACGCTAGCTGACACACACACACACACACACACACACACACACACACACACACACACACACACACACACACACACACACACACACACACACACACACACACACACACACACACACACACACGCGCGCGCGCACACACACAGCGGTGTGTGTGTCTGCCTTTTCTCGTGTCCCGTTCTTTTGCTGGCTTTCGTCAAGCAAACACACGCGCACGCACGCAGATTAGCTTTTACCGTTGACCAAGCGACAACGCCATGTGTTGACGTCATCGCGTGACTTCACGTTGTGTGACGTCATAGTGACGTACTGACGTCGCCATGGTGTCAAGTTCTGGCATCTGTGATGTCATGATGACCTCAAACGGTGGGTTAATCGCGTGATGACGATATTTTTGCATCGGTCGTGTTGACGCCGCCGACGGACAATTTTCGCGTTTGATGAGGCATCTAAGGCTTCCGCTTTTAAGACAAAAACACTTCTTCAAGTTTCTTTGTAACCACGTACCAACTAGTCGGACAGCACAGGTTACTAAGCAAAATAGTCACCGGCGGGATGACAAAAGCGCGTACAATGCAAACAGCGTGAACAACTCACCGTTCGATTTTTTTCTGAGACCGCGCCCTTCTCATTACGTATACGCTGCGCATGAGGCATGCGCACGGTGGGTTTCCAAACGTCCGGCGCGTAACGGCGCCGCGTCAGCCAAAGGTGTCACGCATTATTGTCTGCATAATGACAGGAAAACACGAGATCTTGGAGCTTCCCCGTTTCGCCTCCTCGCAACGCACGAGACAACGAAGAAAAATGGTTGCTAACACGGGCAGCCGTCGTTGCTTCGTCACCCAACTCTTCGATCATAGTCATCATCGTAAGACAGGACCTCGTAATGACACGTGCGACCGCCAGGAAGCCGAAACGTTACGTGAAATGTGCATTAGGCGCTGTCGTAGTCGTAGTTAGGAACGAGCAAGTTTTAAAGAAAACACTTTCTTAGCGCCTTGTCTGTTTTAGAGCGCTGACGCATTTCCTTGGGACGTTGTTTCTTTGACAGGAAATGGGTAGTCTTCGGGGAGAGAAAATAGCGATTAATTTTTTCCCCCGTCCTGGCATGGGCTCCGACGACTCATGGCGATACCAAACATTCCCAATGTTTGTTTTTTGTAAGTTCTGCATTGTTTTCTTTTTTCTTATGAAGAAAGTCTAAAACTCGCTAGATTAGAGACTGCAGCCCAGGTGGGCTACTGCCGGAGCGGGTTTATACGTTGCAAACACATCAAAACATTTTGCAACACAAATCCATTAAAACACTTTGGGAATCATGCAGGGGCGTAGCCAAGGGGGGGGGGGGGTTGGGGGGGTTCAAACCCCCCCCGAAATTTTTCAGTTTTGCTTGCGTATATATACACGTACACATACAAACGCACGCACGAACATACATAAGGTATGGTTGAATCCCCCCCCCCCCCGAAAAAAATTTCTGGCTACGCCCCTGGAATCATGAATATTACATGCGATGTAAGTCTGTAGCTAAGCTCCCGGCCTTTATATATATATATATATATATATATATATATATATATATATATATATATATATATATATATATATATATATATATATATTCTAAGTTTATCGGTAAAAAATTGAATATTCTGGAATAGCGTTGTCAAATTTGATATGTCACGCCGAGTGAGTACGGGCACTTGAACATGCCTCCATCTTTCCCTCTTGCCTCTTTATCTGTTGCATTCTTTCTTACTTGCCAAGCCATTGCTCACTGTAACAATTGCTTCGTACTCATTTCAGAAAAGTATAGATTGCTGTAAGGTTTCCTTTCAGTACCTTTCAAGGAACGTTAAACGAAAGAATTAACGAAACAAAATCGATGAGTGCCTCCTAGTGATTAGAAATGGCACCGATATTCTTCTTCTTCTTATTGTTATTATTATTGCAATGCGCATCATATATTAAGAGAAACTTCCCGCTTTAGCTTTACCATTCGTCAAAACACCATATGGCAAAGCCATTAGAGAAGTGTATGTCCCTATTGTTTTTAATTACCTCACCGACAGTGCTCTTTTCTGCAACGACAAAACGCAGCTTACGAAACATCCTGAAGTCACTTTAATGCTGCATCATTTATCCTACTATTGTGTTTTATTGCGATAGCAATTATATGGACAGTCTCGGCTAGCTTTTGCCGTCGCCGTCATGCACTGTATATATATATATATATATATATATATATATATATATATATATATATATATATATATATATATATATATATATATATATATATATATATAAAAGTCCCAAAGAAAAGTAATTCAGAACAACGCTTCCGAAGCACGGATTCGAATCAGCGACCCCTCGCTCCGCAGCGCGTGGCCGTAACCACTACACCACAAAGCTCAGATCCTTGAGGTAGCTAACAGCGAGCGTTATATACAAACCCTTCACCGCTGGCCGGACTCAAAGACGGCAGGCGCTTATAAGCGTTTCTTGATTACCAGGGAGATGGCGCAAGGAGCGCAACGGGCGCATTTAAAAGTCGTCGGCCAGCTCGCTCGCTTCTTCTAATATTTGCGCAGGGAGAACCTTGCCCTTCCACTGTCTGCTCGCGCGGTAGTTGCTGCCGAGGAGCAGATATTTCTGCAGCATAGCAGCGCGTCCATCACGGGCCGCTTTTCATGCTATCGCATTCATTGCTTCGTGCTTGCGGCGAAATTGTGACTATTTTTTACAGTTTCTTTCATACCGTTTATAACCTGTTTAAATGCGCTCTATCCTTATCTTCATAATCTGCCGTTAAAATAGTTCTGCTACCGCTAGTTTGAGTCTTCTACGTTATTGCCTTTAAATGTAGCGTAAATGAGCTACATATTTGTCTTTTTTTTTCTTCGGTTATCTTACGTTACAAACTTTACAATATATATATATATATATATATATATATATATATATATATATATATATATATATATATATATATATATATATATATGCGTATATTTCAATATATATAGCTGTGATTGTCGGGCGTTGTTTGAACCATGCGGTACCTCGTCGCAAAGCCCAGTAAGATGGCACCGACAGTTGGGCGAGTTGGTACGGAAGCATTATTAAGAAAACGGCGCGACAGAAAATGGAAAAGAATGTTAATACTGAGTCGAGAAACGCCACATTCAAAAATTGAAAAAAAGTGTCAGCTTTCTTTCGGTGTCATTGCAGCATAAAGAAACCTGGTATCTTAATGGATAATTTGTTTCCTTGCAGGTTCTTTCTCTCTGGTGTGTGTAGCCAGGTGAGTGTATATGTTTGTTCTGTGACCTTGAGTAAACTTCGCTTGTGAGTCGGCGCTTGTGTCGTGCAGTAAGTCTTTTCGTTTCTCTGTCGCACCGTTTTCTTAATAATCCTGTACGTGGCATGCACCAGCCCAAAGGGCTGCTGCCACTACCCTGCCTGCTTGAGTCGGTCGACTCAAGCTGGAAAGGAGGCATTCATTACCGGTTGCGTCATAACGAGAGGGGGAGGGGGGGGGGGGCTAAAATGTCGGCAAGTATACACCACTTAAACGATACGGGTTCTCAGTGAAACGTCAAATGCCTTGTTGTTTTTTTTTTTGTTTTGTTTTGTTTTTTTATTTACAGCGGTCAGTTGCATGGCCTTCTTTTCTTCGGAGACCTCAGGAAGTCCGGTGGAAGGCGTAGTGAGGAATTCATGTTTTTTGGGGGAGGTGTTAATTAAACTCGAGGAACACGAAACAGGGCTCACTGAGTCGCAAAAAAGCTGACCACAAGTCCTATCATCGAAAACGTTTCCTCCAGCACCATTCCGCGTTCAACGGTTTCACATCAGGTGGGGATAGGAAGCACACTATAGGAGGTATACGGATGGAACAGCGCGACTAGAACAAGGACAGCAAGGATCAAATACCACAGGACAAGCGCTTGTCCTGTGGTATTTGTTCCTTTACGTCTTTGTTTTATTCGCGCTAATTGACCTTCGGTTCTAAATATGAACCAAAATAACCGTGTACCAAATAACCGTCATCAAGTTGTTAGTAGGAGGCGGTAAGATGTCGGGCAGCTGGCCTCGGCAATCGAACCTATACCCTTAGGCGACCCCCCGCTCCCCTCCATGCTTTTGTTCTCGCTTTTAATTGAGAGCACGACCCTGCGCATTATTGCCAGACTTTTCGAGGCAGTGTTTCACCTTTCAATTCAATTCAATATTACTCTCTCTTTCTACAAAACGCAACGTATGTTTGGTGACGACGAAGAACGCACCACCGTTAGCCAGCTGTAAGGTCTCCCATCAACGAGCGCGACTCAAGCGAGGCGGATACAGCTTACCTCTTGCCTGTTAAGTGGTGATGTCTCTTTTTCCCACGAGCCTTCCATCAATTTCTCGTTACGACTGTGCGCTTCGAGGTTGTCGAATGGCAATTCCTGCTGGATCTTTTTTTTTTTTTTGTTCATCCCTTCCTCTACGTCCATCGCTTAACTTCACATTGTCTTTCACGAAAGGAGAGTGCCAGTGTCCATGACGAAACCCCCGCGCTTACAAGAAAATGCTAGCAGCGCAACGAGAAAGTTTTCTTTTCCTCTTCTTTTTTTTCAAACAGTACTTTCACGTCAACCCCTCGTTCTCCGTGCAATCCATCGAACGGGTAACAATGATGGAGTCGACACGTTTTACAGCAAGCGATTTGGCACGCTCGAACACGTGCTACGAAGTGGGCAACCAGCGCGGCATGCAAGGCGAGTTCTGACAGAAAGTCGACAGCACAAGCGCTGTGCTGTGCAGCCGCGCGGCGGGGTCAGGCCCGGAAGTACGTTATGTACCAGCAACAAACACGCAGTTGCGGCGCGGGTCGGCCGTCATATCAGGCAACCCAGCGCCGTAACTGTGCACCCCGTCACCTCAATTCCGTGCAGCGTGGTGGAAAGCTGTGGAGAATTGTGTCAGAAAATCGGTAACGAGAATCAGTTATACATATTCCACAGACGGGCTACAGGAAGAGAGCTCACCTATGTGCGCTACTAGCCTTTCTGTGAAGCTTTTTGTTGATGGAAAAACGAAAAAGAAGTCCACTTGTATAAACATAGTACTCCGCCTCAACACAAAATATCTGCACTAAATAAATTACCGTCAGGAGAGGCTTGGTGACAGAGAAAATTGCCAAAAGTCTACGAAAGGCAAGTGGCAACGCGACCGCGAAGATCCCGCAGCAGCTTGTCGCGTGACGTCATGAATTTTGACGTCGTCTGCTTAATTTTATGCTTAATAATTTATCAGTGAAGATGGACATTGTATCTTAAAGGAGGGAAATACCGAATTTTGCAAACCTTTAGGGCATTTCACACGGCGCCAACGCAAAGGGCCCAAATACGAACCTTGAATGACTTATTAGAGCTCTATCGAGTTTCAAAAAGAAATGAAAGCTTGCCCTCCACTATCTATTTACTAACCAATACCCTACCGAGAAAGTTATAACAACTACATCAACAACAATAACACCAACAACATCGTCAGCAGCAACCACAACAGCAACAACGAGGTTTTGAAACAATGCCTCGTCACTGAAAGGGATAGTTATATATTTCATGAACCATTTTTCCCCAACTTTATTACGTGCTTCCGTAGAACTGAGTTACCGGCGTTTTATCAGTATGTATGGCTAAATTAGTGCTTCTACTTGACAGTGTCTCTTCCATGCAGAAATCACTCAGAGGCGAGTCATCGCTGAGTCCCATATCTTTCGGCTCCCTTTTCTGCTCATCCGACGGGAGGCCATACGTTTCGCTTCACTGCACAGAATTGTCGAGATACGGGGTTATATAGAAACCGTAGACAAGACGATCGTAGTTGCCCACAGCGTGCAGTGCGTGTAACGCTGTAACCGATTTCAATCCGCCTGGAACTACTATCGATTCGATCGGCGATTTACACGCTTCGAAAGGAAAATCGCTCGTATAGTTACGAGTCTTCGAAGTAGCGCGCTTACACGATAATATCGCGTGCGCATAATACTCAATAGAAAGGAGAAAATAAAAACGTGTTCCTTGTTTCTTGGTGGCATTGTTCTTTCGGGATCCGGTCGTACGCCTCTCGGCGCGACGTCTGGCGGCGATGCCTTCGCATAATCAGGAAGAGAACGCGATCCGCGGGAAAACATTCCAGCGCCGCCTATATATAAAATAGCGAAGGACCGGGAGAAACCTCGTGTTCGGCAATAAGTCATAATGGGAATTCGATGACGCGTCGTTCGGCGTGTCCCAAAATACCGGGACGACGCTTCAGACGATGCGGTCTTTAGAGTGACAAAAAAAATAAAAAAAAATAAGCGCCGCTTTTCCTGAGCGTGTTTCGATGGCGACGCAATGTACACGGAAGCAACCGCATGGGAAGTGCCACTTCATCTCATGGAACAACGCAGATGTTCCGGTATCCGCATATTTAATTGGCTTCCGCGTTTGAGTATGACCATAGGCGCGCGCAGGGGGGGGGGGGGGGGGCTCTAGTCACATAAGAGGGGAGGGGGTGCGCAAAGTCTGCCCCATACATTGACTTAGTCACTGCGCATGCCCTGCGCATGCCTATGTGTGTGACTGTGTTTTCGTGGCTTTCGTACGGCCGCGTTCGCGAGTGTTGAACTTAGAATGTGGTCACTCAATATGGCATTTAGTTGCATAGCCAAGGAACAATCATAGGTTGGAAATTCTCATAAAAGTTTATGGTTATTATTCGCTTACATCTCAAACGATAAGCCTGCACTTTGTTTTCTCGTTTTCTTCCTCTTTGCTTATGGTCATCGTTACGAATAAACGCGATTATCATGTAGTACGTGCAGTAGCCGCTGTCATTTGCATGTACCAACGTATCTTTAAACTGTACCAATTTGAAAAAAGGAGGAGGGAGGGGGGGGGGGGGAGGAGTCACGGAAAAAAGAGACAGAGCGACAAACGACAGAGTCCCGATATCGTACTACAGAATTCATCTCAGCGCAAGAACTTGCGCAAAAAAGAAAGGAAAAAATTGGGACAGATACGCAACAGTGGTGCGGAGACTGAGGAAGCAGCGGACCTGGTGGCCTTACCCTCCTCCTCCCTCTCACTTACCTTCTTGCTATACTACACAAGATTATGCTATGTTTTACCTTCTCCCCTCCTCCTCACATCATTCCTCCTTGCTGTCATTTCTCTTTCCCACCCCATTGCTATGCTATACTATACAAGGCTATGCTATGCTTTCTCTTTCTATCTCTTTCTTTCTCTATCTCTTTCTTTCTCCCTCTCTTTCTTTCGTTGTCTCTGTTACTGGCTGTATACGTTGTTACGATGCTGCACGAACGTTACACGGTATTTATTCATCTATTGGCAATTTTTTTCGCAATAGAAAATCACCTTGCTCCATTGATCTATACCTGTCTGTGAATGAGCGAAAACAGAGAAAGGAAGTTGGAGCAAACCATGACACATTTTTATTCGCTTGAATTTGCATTATTAAGTTTTATATATTGGCGGCTGAGATGGAAGGCATCGTTTTTGTCTATTTTTTACTGTCCTGCACCTTTTTATTACGAAAACAATCAATTAAATTTAGTATGAGTATGAGGGGAATTTCGCGGAAGCATATAATTTCTGCGACCTTTCGTTTCTATAAGCTCTGTGTTGCTACCAATTAATGCACAGAAAAAGATTTGTCGACATGGGAGAGAAAGATTTAGTAAAACAATTAGAAGCGGAGGCACCGTTTATTTTTCTGCACATGTAATGCAGGCATCTGAAGTTGCCTAAGCAACTTCAGATGCCTGGGCAACTTAAGGTTACTCTTGGTATGAGGCAACGCGCAAACGAAAAACAGAGATGTGAGCAAACAAAACAGCTGCAGTGTCGTTACCCGTTAGCACGATGTCGCAGGAAGGCAGTAAAATGTAAAAAGGTGCCGACATCCGAAAGAGGGAGTTGTTGAAACCTTCCTTATACACCAGTCAACAGTGTTGCCATGCGTCACGTATGTTCGTCAGTCCCGCCGCTGAGGCAACTGTATAAGTACTCAAGTGTAAACAATCGCGAAGTGTCGCTTGGTTACCGGCTCACCGAAATGTCATTGCTCAAGGAAGCTGTAAACTTGAGTGCTTCCGCACGTTCTTGGAGCGAACCGAAAAAGACTGGTGATACCGAAGTTGTGAGGACTGCTGCGTACAATGACAGTATAGCGTTTGGCTGGTGTTCCTGTATGGTTTGCTGACTCACTATTCTTATAGAAATTGCTCAAATTTTCGTCACGTAGGTTTAATGACACACACACACGCACACACACACGCACGCACACACACACACACGCACGCACGCACACACACACACACACACACACACACGCACACGCACGCACACGCACGCACACGCACGCACGCACGCACTCACTCACTCACTCACTCACTCACTCACTCACTCACTCACTCACTCACTCACTCACTCACTCACTCACTCACTCACTCACTCACTCACTCACTCACTCACTCACTCACTATAAAGGACAGTTTTGTGCTAGCGAGCTTTTTAGCACTGCGTATACGTTGCGTGCGTAGCGGCCTTGCGTACATAAGAACGCTGCCGTTCACATGGTGCGCGCATGAACAGAAGTTCTGCGCCCGCGCTATATGCGAAACGCGTCGTTCTTAGGTACGCAACACCGTTGCGACCGCTACTTACGCAGTACCCTCGAATCGATAGGCCAGTGCAACGCAGTATTTAGCGCATACTATATTGTTGCGGTGAAAAGAACGAGGAAGCTGGCCCCAGATTAGAGGAATTCAGCTGAAGGCGAGCAGCGCGAAACACAGAGAGGATAGTTCTGAGGCGCTGCAGGTGGCTTTCAAAAGTCGACGAAAAGACAATCACATCGGGTGATGTTGCGCCATGGCGATGTCATGTGGAAGCACGTGAGTAGCAAATCCAAAATTGACGACTGGGACGCACGCCCGATTCTCGATTATTTGGATTATGGTGCTTGGCAGGGCAATATTTCGCGTCAGAACCACGTCGGTGAGCGGCGACACAACATAGTCGCCATCTGGGACGGCAGGACAGTGCGTCAGGAGAACAGCTGTAGCAACTTGTGGGGACAGGCGAGCGAACTCAGCAGAACATAAACGGGGTGATGCACAAGTTGCGGCGTCGGCAGAGAACGGCAGATCCAGCTGTACAACTCCTTCGGAGCAGTCAATTAGGGCTGAGTGCTTCGAAAGAAAGTCTATGCCGAGAATGAGGTCGTGCGGGCATTGTTCGAGTACAGTAAATAAAACAATGGCGTAGTGGCCACCAAGGGTAACACGTGCTGTACACATTCCTAGAACAGCTGCAGTGCCACCATTGGCGACTCGTACAGTGCTCATAGCGGCGGGTGTCAGAACTTTCCTTAGCCTTCGGCGGAGAGCAGCGCTCATAACTGAAAGCTGCGCCCCTGTATCGACAAGAGATGTGACATGAACACCATCAACTTCCACGTCCAGTAAGTTTCCGCATGCAGGCAGGGTCGGTAGAGGATTTGAAGGCCGGGTCTTAGTTGCAGCGTCACCTCCGGCAGCTGCGCCGCCTAGTTTCCCGAAGTGAAGCGGCCGGTTGTGCATGGGGACGAGGAGCGGTGAATGAGAGGTGAACGCGAGCGACGACCTTGCGGAGACGGGGAGCGGCTGGGCCTTGGCGGGACATTGTCGACGTTGATGCTCCGAGTCAGCGTGTAGGGCGAGAAAGTATGACTGTCCGGCGGCTGGTGGTAATGACTAGGAGACGACCACCGAGGAGGTGACGACAAGCGACTGCGGCAGTGACGGGCAATGTGTCCAATACGGGAACAATTAAAGCAGATGGGTCGATCGTCCACGGTGCGCCACTCGGCTGGATTGCGGCGGGGCGGAACAAAACTTTGCGGCTGGCTGCGAGTGGCCGGGGAAACCTGGTAAGTGCTCGTGTGACGGACCGAGCAGAGTGATGGCATGCCCAAACTTGCGATTTCTTCCCGAACAACAGCTTGTATGAGGGAGATGGAGGGCATGTTGTTCCTAAAGTCCGAATGAACTGGAGCCGGAGACATGGCCTCGAGCTCACGGCGAATAAGGCGCGTGATGTCTTCAGGTGCTGTCGGTTGGACGAGCCGTGGGGGGTCTTCGCAGGAAGAGGTCGCGGCGGTATTCGGCAATCTGTCGTACGCTTGAGCAACTCGACGGCCCTTTGCCTGTTCGAAGCGCCGACACTCCTTGATGATTTCATCGACCGTAGAGCAATCTTTGCACATTAGGAGGTTAAAGGCATCGTCGGCAATACCTTTTAATATGTGCCCGATCTTGTCTGCCTCGGTCATGCTGTCGTCAATATTTATGTGTTATATGCAGCCTTTTTAAGCACTGGGTGACCTGTTTGTTTGCCCGCTAGCAAATTAACGTGCTGCGCAACGCGTTAAGAAAACAAAAGATTATACTTCCCCGCATACCATAATTTCCAAAAGCTACGCAACTGTTGATACGTAAATAAATATCCAAATATGCTGACTCGAAAGAGGGGGACTCGTGTTTTTGTTCCACATTGAAGTCCATTTTTCATATTATTCATGCATTTATCATGTAAAACAAGCCCGCTTATTTTACTCCATGCCTTACTTACTTGACCTCGATGTCTATTTACGCACATATATACACAGAAGAGTCATTCACAAACTTCGGTTAAGTCGAGTGTTCCTCAAGAACACCAACAGCGCTTTTGTGTTGCGCATCGCACAACCGCTGTCTCACCACGGGCCGAGAAGGTGCCGCAGCTCCAAGCTCGACTGTACGTACCGTTTTGTGTGTATATGTGATTCATTGCTTTTTTATTATGTTACAGTTTCCTATCAGTTTATCTTTTACATTATATTCCTGTTCGCCCCGCCGTTTTGTACTATGAATACTTCATACTATGTATATTCTACCATTTTCATTTCTGCTGTTAAGTATAGTGTTATTTTTTTTGTACCATTATAGTAAGGTCCCCCTACAGTGTTTACACTATGGGACCTTTTTCTGTACTAAAATGTTTATATTCTGTATATCAGGGGCGTAGCCAGAAATTTTTTTCGGGGGGGGGGGGGGGGGCGTTCAACCATACTTCATGTATGTTCGTGCGTGTGTTTGTATGTGCGCGTGTATATATACACATGCAAAATTGAAAATTTTCGGGGGGGGGGGGTTGAACCCCTCAACCCCCCCCCCCTTGGCTACGCCCCTGCTGTATATGTACTAAATATTGAATAATCTTCAAAAAACTTCAAAACTTCAAACTGTATATACCATAGTCATCACCCGACACCCGGAGTAGCAAGCAAGGCGACAAACCAGGCTAGCCTCTCCGGGATTTTCATTAAAGATTATTATCTCTATCTCCATGTCTATTTGCGTTGTTTTTATAACTATGCGGGTAACTTAATTCGCTCGATTGCCGCCGATTCTTTTTCGCTCAATGTGACGGTTCGTGTACGACTGCGAAGGATAAATCGTCTCGAGGAGAAGTCGCGAAGACAGCCTCTCAATCTTGGGCGGTCCGGAAAGCAGAGAAGTAGAAAGAAAGAAAGAAAGAAAGAAAGAAAGAAAGAAAGAAAGAAAGAAAGAAAGAAAGAAAGAAAGAAAGAAAGAAAGAAAGAAAGAAAGAAAGAAAGAAAGAAAGAAAGAAAGAAAGAAAGAAAGAAAGAAAGAAAGAAGGGGGTCAGAAAGGAACACGCGTGGGCTCTAAAGACACAGCCGCACGTATCGTATACATATCAGTCTTAGAGGAAATGCTAACACAACGCGCGTGGAGAAATATTCTGTTCTTCTTCGAAGAGAGAGAAGAAAGAGAAAGAGAGAGAGAGAGAAGGAAGGAGTTGAAGCGGCCGCGACCTGTCCCAGTGGGGCGTAACGATGCCGAACGTTGTAAGAAGGTATAGAATATGAGATGGCGAAGAAAGACAGGCAAACGAGTGAATAAATAAGCGAAGAACAACCACTGAAGCGCCAAACGATCGCGCTCGAGACGATGATGACAATAGACGGCCTCTTCCGCGAACTAAGGAAAGAAGGGCAACTGCTTCTTTCTTTCTTTCTTTCTTTCTTTCTTTCTTTCTTTCTTTCTTTCTTTCTTTCTTTCTTTCTTTCTTTCTTTCTTTCTTTCTTTCTTTCTTTCTTTCTTTCTTCCTTTCTTTCTTTCTTTCTTTCTTTCTTTCTTTCTTTCTTTCTTTCTTTCTTTCTTTCTTTCTTTCTTCATAAACGACATGTTCATTCTCACTTCCTTCTTCGAAAATGGCCCCTGCCGCCATAAGGCAACGACGCTGCATGCGTCATCCATATTATGGCGTTTATTATATATATTTTTTTATTGGCGGCCCCGTCTTCACGCAGAGTTTCATCTCTAAAACAAAGACAGTGAAAAAAAAAGAAATAAACACGGTTCCCGGGGATGGCTCTTCGTAACTCCCCGTTACGTGAGACACCAAGCTGACACTTCCCTCTCTTCACTGTCGGTGCGTATTTACGGTTCGTCTAAAGCAGCGCATTTCCGTCATCTTCAGTCGGCTTTGATGCGAGCGCTGCGGTTCGTGCTGGCAGCTCGCCCCGATATCTGTATTCATTAATCAACCACCCGCCTGTCTCGGAAAAGCGTGTTTATTTTTGTGGTCCAGTCTGGTGATCTTAGACCGGCTATCTTTGATTTGTTGTTTTCTATTCTTTATTTTTCTTATTTCTCATTTTTTTTTTGGGGGGGGGGGGGTAATAAGAACAAGAAAATGGTGAAAGGTGAACCGCTTTTGAAGCACCCTTGCTCAAATACTAAGTGAAATTACCGGGAAATAAAATTTTAAGAAAACACGCGTGTTGCTCCCTATGGGAATGGAAGGATGCATCGCTTTCTTTTAAAGGCTTCGATCTCATTTTCGGTGTAGCGAGCAGCTCTCAGATGGCGTTGCTTTGCAGACATAATTGCACGGCGTCCATGCAATACCGCTGAAGGAGGCAAACCAACTATAGGTTATTGAATGCAATGCAAGACATGATTGTCCGGGTCAGCTCTACCACCACGTTTGACTGTATGCGCATGTCTCGACTGTTGGCTTGCCTCAAAAACTGCATTAAAGCTATTGGGGGGGTGGGGGGAGGGGGAGGGGGTACACGTCATGGTGTCCTGCACGAGCGTCAGGAGAGGACCAAGTTACTGTACGTTCAAGTGCACTGCCTCTGGGATCGGCGCAGTTTCGACTACGCAATGGCCACTGATTACCGATTAAGTCTCTGCAATGGTCATTGATTACCGATTGCCGATCTGGTTGTGGGAGTAGCGATGCTGGCAAAATAGTGGGAACCGCAAAGCGGCACGGCATAGGTTGCTGGCTAGCTCCCCAGTGACACGGGCCAACCACCGACACTGGTAGAATAAAGTGTGGGGTTGGGCTAGTTGGTCTTTTCTATCTGTACTGTGTCTAAATTTTTGCGCTGAACAGTTTAAGAATAGAGGTACTTGTGTATTACCAGGTAGAAACCTTTCCCTTTAGTTAGAATTTTACGGCGGTGGTATGACGTCATACGTGACGTTTCTGCTGAGGTCACATGACTCTCCCGCGTGCGACGGAGACCGTAAGTTTCGGTACTGCGCTAGTGAGGGTGCAGAAGCCCGCTGCATTCTGTAAGAGTTCACAAAATGGACTGTCTATTTATGTTATTTGTACATACTGTCAATCTCACAGGGACTATAACACAAAGTGAAACAGAGATTTAGTACAAGTAAAAGAAACCAGAAAAATACGCAAGCCAATTTTTTTACTACAAACACATTGGCACTGCATTTATACAAGAACAAAAAAAAAGAGAAAAAGAAATGTAACAGATTACTGGTGAAAAACAGCGCTAAAAAAGACGGGACAAGAAAGGACACGAGACCTTGTCCCGTCTTTTTTAGCGCTGTTTTTCACCCGTAATCATGAACCAACCAGCCCAAATGCGTACCCTTAAACGTAACAGAGTTGCGAGGCTATCAATTAGCTTTCGATCGGTTTAGAGAAAGTGGCAAAGAATGTGCTACTGGTAATGGAGGGGACTAGGTTATTCCATTCTCTGATCGCAAGTGGGAAGACGACAACTTGAAGGCATATGTGAGAAATCTGTAAGGGGCAAGTGCATGATATATATTATATGTGTGTGTGTGTGTGTGTGTGTGTGTGTGTGTGTGTGTGTGTGTGTGTGTGTGTGTGTGTGTGTGTGTGTGTGTGTGTGTGTGTGTGTGTGCGTGCGTGCGTGCGTGCGTGCGTGCGTGCGTGTGTGTGTGTGTGTGTGTGTGTGTGTGTGTGTGTGGTGTGTGTGTGTGTGTGGTGTGTGTGTGTGTGTGTGTGTGTGTGTGTGTGTGTGTGTGTGTGTGTGTGTGTGTGTGTGTGTGTGTGTGTGTTGTGTGTGCGCGCGCGAATTTGAGCGGGCGTTGATTGAATTCACGTGGCTCAACGACAGCGCCTATACAACTGGCGCCGGTGTGTCAGCTTTTGAGCTGTTCCAATTAGCGTGCGCTGAAATTAACCGTCCACTTTATGGAGAACTCTTACGAAACCCTTTGCCACTCGGGTGTCAACACGGGTTGAATGGTTCTCGGTTCTTTACACGGCCCTTATATAGGAAAGGAACTTTTATTCATGAGTGCGTTTGTTTAGGCTCGTAAATTTATGCCTTGACGACCTATGAGCCGTTGTGTCGCTCTCGCTCTCCTCTGTGTTCTTGTATACACCGCTATCGTCGCTGCTTTTAGCGATCCTCATAGCTTTCTTATTTATTTATCTATTTGAATGTTTCACAAGAGACACTGGTTCCTTAGTCGGCACCGGTTGCTCTCCTCCGCAGGACAAAAGAACTAAAATCACAATAAAATATTCACAGGTTGAAAAGCACAGTTCTGCTTCTATTCGATCACCTATACTCTTTTTTCTTCCGTTTCTTCGGTTTAGCGACCATCAACGAACATCGGCCCGTATTCGACGAGTGTTTCATATTTCTTTAGCCTCACTGGGGTCAACGTTTGCTGTTGTGTTCGAGAAGATTCCCACGGCTAGGAGGACGTCTTTGTTCAAAAAATGCATTCCTCAGAATCGCCGAACAATCAAGAATGCATCCACGCCCGCTCATTCTGTCGTAGTCCCCGGTACTATCCGTATATACTATGGCCTAAACTACGCACACTGTCCAGACGTGGAGCGCTCGCTTGCATTCAACCCCTTGCCGACCGGTCACTGCCGTATTCAATGTCCGATGCCAGACAGGTTGGCCCGGCCGGGAAACAAAGGGACGGGCGTGAGTTGAAGAGATGGCGGCCCAGATTCAGGAACGGCGGCTGCAATCAAGAGACCATGCTCGGGCGGCGCGGTTTCGATGTCGTGCATGCACTGTCCGCGCCCTCCAGCGGATTTATACGTCAATGAAAATGACAACGTGAACTCTCACGCTGGCTTGTCTCTCGACCCACCCAAGGCACACGAGGGCAAAGGAGTCCATCTCGACATGGAGGCCCTCACTATCTCTTTTTCAGTGATCAGTCATTGCACGACTGCGTGGAGATATATCGCGCTGCATTGTTGCTGAACACTCATGTATGGTTTTCAGGGTAAAGGCTGCGGAGCGAGCGTCAAAGACAGAAGAGATTACGGTACTATTTGGCAACGCTATCTCTTGGACGCAGGCATTGCACATCTCCCGTGCCTCTCGACCACCCAGGCGCGGAGTATGTTCGCAGTTACCATGACTGCAATTACTTGACAAAGCCGCATTTTTCGTGTAATTTTCTTTAGGGCTACGTTCCGTCGCTAGTGACCCGTTTTCTCATTCAGGCAAATCAAGCTATTTATGTGAACAATTCGATCACGTCTGTGGCCCTTTGGTAATGTCCACGATGGTACAGTACATTTAGGTCTTTCAGCAACTGTTGACGTGCTGTTCCCGGGTTCCGTAAACTTCGTTATCACGGTGCGTGTGACGTGGCCAGATGTGGTCGCAATTCTTCTCGTAAACAAGTACTTCGGCTGATAAGAAGACCAGCTATGAACGGCCTCGCATGTAAACCAAATAACTTGTACTTCCATTCATCGAACGGTGTTGAGAGTCACCTGCCGTGTTTATTCGCGCGCCATCAACACATGCGGACCTGACATTTCCTCAACGCTGCATTTGACCAGGCCGAATGGCGTCAGTCGGCTGCGGAGATATTTTCGTCGCCACAATCTCCCGCGAGAACCCGAACGTGTGACGATCTCTACTTTAACTCCAATAGGCACAACACCAGAAAGACGCACGCTGATCTTCTACAATGAATTGTAAGAGAAACGGGTGGTCGCGAGTTTACAAGCGGATGAAAGAACGTGTGCCACGTCGACAAAGTCATAAAACACAAGCCACTCGTCTCATGACGTCGAGTCATGTATGTGCAGTGTTAACTGCGCCGGTTCTCGTGGGATCTTCGAATTCAGTCAAGGGGCACTGTATCTGATAGGCACTTCGGTACCTAAGGAAAACCACATGAGAGCACAGGTGCCATTAACTATAGCCATACTGTTATAGAATGCACTCATCTGTGCACGCCTTCGGCGGGATAGTTGTTCGGCGTTTCCGGCGTAGGATGCTGCCTCTTCTCGCAAACGCCGCTCGGAACCACGGTGCTTCTTTTTCCTGCCATCAACCTCATTAGGAGCAGCGACGAGCGCAATTTCTCTACACGACCAAGTTCACGTTCGCTCCCTCCAAAATGGCGACGAGAACCACAAATCTGGGACGCCTACATCCGGGCAACAGCTACAGGAGGCTATGCCCACAGAGTACAAACAAACATCCACATTCCCACCTATATACGGAGTCCCGTTCCCTTCAACCGCCCGAGTGACTCCTCTGCGCTAATCTACCTCCAACGTAACTCGCGCGAGAAATAGATACCTCGAAAGATCTCGAATCCGCTGCTGTCACGCCTATAGAGACTCCCTGAAGTGTCCATCAAACAGAGCGCGCACAGCGAAATCCGTCCTGCTTATAAGGTTTGCGCATGCTCCAGATTCTTCGTTCACACGGGCACTCGGCGGCCTGGTGTTCTCTCCCCGTGCGAAGGAATCAGGCAGCATGCTTGCAGGGAGAGTGGTGGCGCAGTTCGACGGCCAAACAATTGGTGGGCGGTTACACCGCGGTGCGTAACGCATGTGCTCCGCATTCGAGACCGTTACCCCGGCCTCTACAGCTCGAAGCCTCGCTTTATGGGGTTTCTTCGCACGAACTTCTTTCACTGCGGAGACGAGAACTCACGGCTCGTTATGGAGGACATTGTTCGAGAGATAAACGGTGCACAATGTTTACTTAATTAGTACGGGGGCGGATTGCGGAATAACTGGTGCATTGAGTTCGCATTGAAGAAACCGTGGTAGTAAAAAAAAAATTAATTCGAAGCTCTTTGTTGTGGCAGCCGCAACGTTTTGCAATGCTTAACGCAGCCAATCGATCACTGTCTTGTTACTCCGATATTTGCACTAATGCATTCGTCGTTCAAACAAAGTTGTCGGTTGAAATGCTGACAGCGGCAACCGCGTTCCAATGGTGACGTAAAAGCAAAACCGCACGTGTAATGTATGTACACTGACTTAGAAAACACATAGCTAGCGCCAGTGCACGAAGACATGAGGGAGGCGGTGGCACCAGATTGCGCAAAACTTCAACAATTTTAATCCTCAACAACTGTGCCCTTTAAATATACCATACAATGTGGACACCACACCCGCTGCAACGGTGAACAGAGCTGTCTAAAAAAAATAAAATAAAAAAAACGACCATCCTTATCTGTAAAATTAATCGAGGAGGGGTTGACACAGTTTTGACAGCTTTGAAAGATAGCTTGTGCTTCAACATTCTCTGGCACGTCTTTATCTTTGAACGTTGTCAAAACCAAACAGGAATCGAATAACGGAGCACAGCCGCATTCCCGACAGTGAATGAACGGATAAGTGACCGCCACGGTTACCTTCCCGTTTTAAACTATTTCCACGCACCCTTATTTCTTGATTTTAGCGCGGTCGGGCTTCACCCACAAAAAAGAAAAGAAAAAAAAAACACACGTTAGCACCGCTCGGCACAGCCACGCAATAATGTGCCGGAGGCTTCGCAGTTGTTGCAGGTTGCTTCGCTAAGATTACGCGCAGGACACGACTAGTGATGCTTACTCGAGAGCTTACGCTAGCACCAGCAATAACGCTGCCGACCACTGATGTACAGGAAAACGGCGCGTTCCGCTCATTCCACCTGCCACAGTGGTGTAGTGGTTATGGTTCTTGAATGCTGACCCGAATGTCGTGGGTTCGAATCTCGGCCGCAGCGGCCGCATTTTCAATGAAGGCAAAAATGCTAGAGGCCCGTGTGCTATATGTCTGTCTCGGCCTGACGTAAGTGCTTTTGCCTTGCTTTGTTTCATGAATTGTATTTCCGCGATTCTTAGCTGACTGATAACCTCATATCATCTCCTACTAACGTTTCATCTCTCATTGATCACAGCCATAAGGCTGCATTTATTCACTGCCACGCTTTAACCTGTCACGCGAAATTTATACCCAGGACATTTCAGGAATGGAACCACCTCCCTGGCGCACTTGTCGCTACGAAAGAGAACTACAGCTTCGCTCGGCCCTGTAAATAATCACTCCTGGTTTCAATTAACTAATCACTCTTGAAGTTCAATAAGGTTAAGAGCTGGGCTAGTTGGTGAATGATCATTATACCTATATTGTTAAGTAGCGCACTTTGGACGCACTTTAGCGCACTTTAGCGAGTGTCGTGTCCTTCCTATTCCTTCTGTTCCCATTCAAAGTGCGCTACTTAACCATATAGGTATAATCACTCTTGCTGTGTTGCCTCATGGAACCCTAAAAGCGGCCGTCGGCGGCGTCAGTGTCAACACTAACGGTCCCAAAGGTATCACGAGCTCACATACAAAGTCATAATGACGTCACAGTTCGCAACAATTGGTGATGTCGTGACAACGTCATCACACAACATCTTCGCTTGATCAAGCGCGAGTTGCAGCAAGCTTCAGGGTAGAAGTGGGGAAGGTGAATGCGATTGGCTGAGAAGAAAAAGAAGTAAAAACGGAGGATGACTTTCGCTTTCGAGTCGTGCTAAGAAAATGCGTAAGGGACCATGTGACCTTTTACTTATTTTTGTACGCTTTTTACACCCTTCTGTAATACCTTTGTCCTGAAAGTACAATATTATTACTAAAATATCATAAACAAAAATTTGCAGTGGCTTAGCTCGGCTATGCCAGGATATACGTAGCGTTAGCAAAGGTTCAGCTGAATATTCTTAGCTTTCCAGATTGTCTAGGATTATTAGCCTTCTTCTGTTCATTCTTCGTACGCTGAACCGTTAATTGCCAGGCAACTACTTCGAGATCCGATGAGATAAGCTTCTCGGCTCTTCTGCGCCGTCGAGCAGCATTTGCGCTCTCCTTCTCCATGGCGTTACCCACCTGCAAACGCCAGTCAGAGGCGCTATCAAGCGGCCCCAGCGCAGTGTCAGACGGCGACTGCACAGCGAAGGCGAATAGCTGCGCGCGCGCCGGCGCAAGTGTGTCTATGGCTACGACGTCACTCCTCTCGAATGCGGCGCAGACCAGCAGCGGCGATGTCGGAGAGCGCGTGAGATGCCAGCTCCGGTGACCCAGCTGTGTGACATCACTGATCCTCGCGCATGCGCAGCACGGCTCATGACCATCCACGCGAAATCGGCTCCGGCTAGGCAAGTGTAGCTAACGCTACAAAATGCCAACACGTCGATGACGACGTTGTCTTTGCACATGCATACACTCTTTCCTTTCGGCGCGGCCCCGTCCTCTCTTTACGATTCCACTTGTCTGGAACAAGACAATGCGCTCAACGCGCGCACATCCTCCGTATGGCAACAGCAGAAGCCGACACACTGCCCGTTACGGCGGTCGTGCCACTTGGCGCCGCCGTAAACGCTTCACGCGCCATTTGACACGTGCTCGGTAAACGTATACACGAACAGCTTCACCACGTCGACGCTCGAATAGTGAAGATGGATGGCGAGTGGCTTGAATGAAGGCGGGCGAGGAAACGAAAAAAAAAACGAAAGAAAAGAAAGACCCTGGCGTGGCGGCGAGAAACCTTGGAGCGTGTCTTGCATAGCGTCTGTAAACGCCCCCCGTTTGTGGCATGCAGTTAGCGGCGGTTTCCTCCTTGGTGACCGAGAGATAGAGAAACTCACAGGGTCCCTTACGCACTCGCCTAAGACGTCTCGAGGGCCTTTTTCTTCTTAATCTTATCAGTCGATGTATTCAGAGTTACTGTATATGCTACTTTTAGGTAGCAGAGTTGCGCGTCTCTTTTCCAAACGCCGCTAGCAACCGTGCATTGCGGAGAAGCTGATGCGCAGGCTAATTATTATTGCGACAGCAATTATATGGACAGTCTCGGCTGGATTTTGCCGTCGCCGTCGTATATATATATATATATATATATATATATATATATATATATATATATATATATATATATATATATATATATATATATCAAAGACCCAAAGAAAAATAATTCACAAAAATGCTTCCGAAGCGAGGGATCGAACCAGCGGACCTCCCTTCCGCAGCGCGTGGCGCTACCACTACGCCAGAAAGCGCAGATCCTTCAGGTAGCTAACGGCGAGCGTTATATACGCACCCTTTACCGCTGGCAGGGCTCAGAGACGGCAGGCGCTTATAAGCGTTTCTTCATTACCAGCGAGATGGCGCGACGGGCGCGACGGGAGGATTTAAGAGTCGTCGGCGAGCTCGCTCGCCTCTTCTTATAATTGCGCAGGGAGAACCTTGCCCTTCCGCTGTCTGCTCGCGCGGTTTTCTCGTGGTGAGGGGAAGAGGGATGTTTCGAGCATTCACCGTGATGTCCGCGCTCATGTTACGGAGCGTACGAAAGTCACTCGAGCTCAAGGGACGCCGCTAAACGAACAAACAGAAGCCTGAGCGCGAACTATCAAGTGTCACAGCTCGACACTTGAAGCGCGCTAGTTTCCTTCGCTGCTTCGACCGCCTTTGCAAGAGGAGCGCTGTTCAAACTGAGAGTAGCCATTGGCGAGCCTCACTTCGTATAGCATTAGTGTCTTGCTATCGCATTCATTGCTTCGCCCTTGCGGCGAAACTGTGACTTTTTTTTTTTACTCCCTGCCGACGCTGCAGCGAACCGGATTGATACCACTTATAGACCTTTTCACAGAAGGCTCCTTGGTCGTTGCCATAATACCCTTAAAAGGCGTAACCCCCTGAAAATACACTTCTGAGGCTGTGACGTCAGCCCTTGTACTCCCGTGGTACAGTCCAAAAAGGAGTTGTTTATTCTTTCATCGTTATTCATCGCCGATCGGCGACACGCTTAAGGATGTCGCCTGCAATACCAGAGTGCGGTTTGGTCGCATAGCTATGGTTACTAGCCGGACCTATGCGCAACCCTGCTACCTAAAGGTAGCATATACAGTAGCTCTAGATGTAATGATTCTTCCCTGCCCCTTTCCGAAAGCTTTCTGCACCTACCGTGGTTTTGCACTGCCTGCAGGATCGGCCCACCTTTGATCAAGCAATGATGTTATGGGATGGCATCATAAATTTTGGGGATGTGTCACGTCATGATGACGTCATATGGTGAGGTCATCGTGTGACGGTTTTCTTTTGCATCGCTCGGGTTCACGCCGATGCCGAAAGTCAATGTTCGCGTTTTATGAGGCATCAAAGACTTTCGCCTTAAAATAAAGAGAGGTACGAAAGAAGGCGAGTTGTTTTTGCAACTATTTTGTGAACGGCACGAACCGAATTCGCGAAAGCATATGTCGCTAAAATTCTTCGTAAGACATACCTTTATTTATTTATTTATTTATTTATTTATTTATTTATTTATTTATTTATTTATTTATTTATTTATTTATTTATAAATACTGCGGTCTAACTTAGACCATAGCAGAGTGGTACATAAACATAAGAATGGTACATTTGGGCAAAAAATAAAAGAACAACAAACAATTGCAAGGCAGTTTGGACACGTTACAGAACACTTCAGATCAAATGCTCTTCAAAGGATACCAAAGACTTTTGGGCTACAGCTTCGTTAGACAGGTTATTCCAATCGTTCATTTTGCGATGAAAGAAACAATATTTAAAGGAATTGACTCTGTGCATTAAGGGCTTGAATGTTTGCGAATGTCGGATTCTAGCTGCGTGACCTGTAGATGGAATCAAGATATGGAAAGTACGTGTTAGTTTTGCAATGACCATTTGCCAACCGATAAAATAACTTCAGTCTACAAACACGCTTTCTTTCAGTCAGTGGCGTAGGCAGAAATTTTTTCGGGGCGGGGTGCGGGGGAGGGAGGGCACCTCCTTGATCTGACATTGGGTCTGGGCAGATAAGTGGGGTCGAGTGTCATTTCACGCTCTGTATCCCATGAGAAAAAAATTCGGGGGGGGGGGGACGGGCCCGGTGTCCCCACCCCCTGACTACGCCACTGCTTTCAGTAACAGGAGGCAAATTACCTATTTTTTATCAATTCGCTAATAGAGCTGCGACCATATGAGTTGTAGATGAACCTTAGAGCCTTTTTCTGTATTCTTTCAAATTTTTCGATGTTTGATTTTGTGAAGTGGTCCCAAATTATCACGGCATACTCTAACATAGGACAGATAGATTTGTACGCAAGCAAACGCACTTCAGGGGTCGCTAACTGGAGTGTACGCCTTACAAAGATTAACTTCCTCAAGGCACTGGCTACAACATTATCTATGTGTGTGTTCCAGGAGAGCTTGTTAGTAGTTAGAAATCCAAAGTATTTCTAGTGCTCTATCTCGGAAAGAACTTGGACACCAGTAGAGCATGTAAAGGGCAGTGTTTTCTTTTTGTTAGTGATTCTCATAAAAACAGTTTTTCTTTTTTTCAAAATTGATAGGCATTTGCCATACTGCTCACACCATAAAATATTTTCGCAAAATCATCATTTAACCTCGCCTGATCCTGTACAGAACTCACAGTTTGATACAAAACGCAATCATCCGCATACCACCTGATATTCGTTGAAATGTCTTTAACAGTGTCGTTTATAAACACTAGAACAAGCAAAGGCCCGAGAACGGACCCCTGGGGAACGCCAGAATCAATTGACACACTTTCGGAAGAAAACTGATTGAATGATACACACTGGCAGCGATTTGAAAGATAGGCCCTATCTCAACTTATTATTTCTTCGTTGTTGATTATATAGCTTAGTTTATGAATCAATTTTCTGTGCGACACTTTATCAAATGCTTACTTAAAGTCCATGAAGATTACGTCCTCCTGCTTTCCTTTATTGAAAGCCTCTGCGAAATCATGTATAATTCCAACTAACTGGGTATAGTGGTAGAATATTCCCGTCGGAAACCGTGTTGAGCGTTTGTTAGTACTCTATATACGTTCTTCAAGAAAAGCGGTTATGTGTTCATGAACTATATGTTTTAGAATTTCGCATGCTGTTCAGGTTAGTGATATTGGGCGGTAATTTGTAATACACTTTTTATCACCGCGTTTATGAATGGGCTTGATTTGGGCAGTTCTCCAGTAGTCCGGCAAGACACCCTCTTTTAAAATGTACTTCAACCAATCTGTACGCTGGGCATATCATTATCGAAGGCGACCGTCCTTTGGCAATTGGCACTTATAGTCGGATACGACTTGAGAAGGCCGGAGAGGCCCCGCCCAGATGATCACTCTACCACCGGAACTCTGCGGTTCGGAATACATACGATATCGTCAAATTTTATCACGTCACCGTATACACCTGCTGATATCATAAAGATCAAGCATACCAAGTTGGTAGCTTGGGTTCAACTTCGTATATATATATTTCATACTGTAGTATGTACAGTACTCCCGGGACACTCGGAGCGTGTGGCCGCCGGTACATGCAGCGCCGCTCGTGGGTACTAGTGGAACCAAGGTGTTGCATTTTGGTATAGAGCGAGGGAGAGAACATCTACGCCGCAGACTTGCTCCTTCCGGTCGCCAGCGAGCCGCCCTGCAGTTCACCACACTGCCAGAGGGGCGCTGCAAGGCCTGCACGCTTTCTCATGCCGCACGAAATGGCTTGCCAGTGCACGCTTCCTATATTGCGGCGCGAGCTGAGGACGCGTTAGTTAGACGCGCTTTGGCGATGCGGCACACATGCTGCGCAAGTAATACACCGGATCCAGCTAAGCGGCTGCGCCTTACTTGCGTTCGTTGATGCTACATCGGTCGCTGCTTGCGACACGATGTCGAACATGGGCGAAGATGGTGGGAAGAACATACATTATTTTACTTCCCCGCGATTTGTGACTGCGATTGATAACCGCGACGTTAGCGGGCCCTCCACATGAATGTTGGCAGAATGCAATGCTTACGTGCACGCTGTAAGGCGCAATCTCTTAGCTGAGTCCTGTGTCTTACTTGCACAGCATGCGTGCGGCATCGCCAAAGCGCATGTAACGAGAGCGCCCGTTGCTCTCGCCGCAATATACGAGGTGCGCACTGGCGAGTCATTTCACTCGGCATACGAAAGCGCGCAAGCGTTGCAGCGCCACGCTGGCAGTGTCGTGACAGTGAACTACAGGCCGGCTCGTCAGTGACCGGAAGGAGCAATTCTGCTGCACAGACATTCTCCCCCTCGTTCTATACCAGAATGCAACAGCTTGGTTCCATAAGCGCCCACGAGCGGCGCTGCATGCACCGGCGGGCACGCGCTCCGAGTGTCCTGTTTCAATCCGTGAGTACTGTACGTGTCTGTGTTCGCCCAGCGCACCTTTAAAGATGAAGACCAAGCATACGTTAGCTTTCGCAAAGCACCCTGTTAACTCGTGCTGGGTAGAAAACGTAACATCTATGCCCCAAGCAAGTTGTACGGTGAAAATTCGAGGCCGATAATGTATATACGAGCTTTGCGTGTCGAGCATGCTCATTCATTCCCACTGACTTCGCGGTTCCGCGATAGCGAAATGGAGAGTGTCAATGTGACCTGGGTTGGCTGAACGTGAGGTAAAAAAAGAGAGAAGCCGGCCATTGGAGCAGAGGAGGAGGAGGAGGAGGAAATGGACGTTTAAAAGGCGCCGTTGACAACGGAAAAAAAGAAAGGAAGGAAGGAAATTTTAAAGGAAACTCGCGAAACGAAAACTATAGAGACAACACGCGCGAATGCGAACAAAGAGAGCGCTCGCCAAAAAACGCGCGCGTCGTGAGGGAACTTCACGCATCGTCTTCCATCACGGTCGTCGGTCAGGGCGACCACCGAACCACTCCTCTCGTTTTATTATTTTACTGCTTCACTTTGTTGACATATTTTTTCTTTTGAACGCATAAAGCACGAAGTCGCCACCTTCGAGGCACCTCAGCCACGGTAAGGGTGCGAACGAGAAAGATGAACCAAGGGAAAGATGTCAGCGGACGCTTCTTTCTTGACCTAGCATGAGGAGAAGGGAGCAAAGCAAGAAGTCTACAACGAGACAATGAAGGGCCCCCGCAGTGTTGAAAGAAGAATCGTTTCGCGAATGTCTCCCGACATTCAACTTCAGCGGGCGCTCAACTTGTCCAGCCCTTTCAGCGTCATCCTACATATCTTGCTCGTTTTTCTTTACGCTCATTCCGCGATGGGTGGAACGACCCCTGCCGGCACGTCGGGTCATCTACGCGTCGTCCATGTTAGGCTTAGCTAAGCCTCGCGGCGCGAGACTCTCGCTTAAAGAAGGTCGGAAACGCCTGCTTTTTCTCTTTTATTTCGCGCGTGGCCCATTCTTCTTTTGACAGCGCGTCTCATAGCTGAGATTTAACTTTCATATAAAGAGTGTGTGTGAACTGAACGGCGTTCTCATTTTTTGTTCTGATGTCCGAGAAAAATGTGGTGTCGAAAAAGAAAGTTTGTAAAAAGAAGCAGACGACAGGACGTCGTCTGGAAACCTCGCTTGTTGCTCGTGGCCCCTTCCGCCGCACTTGTACAACGTGCGCCGTGGAGGTATGCCTCTCAAAAATTTCGGAGTCTTGCGGAGATGTGCTTTAACCGACCCCGCGGTCACCTCGTGTTATTTTTTTTCTCTTCTTTCTTTCTCGACCGTGCCCGACGCGTGACTTGTACTATTTCTTCCTCTTACTTCCTTTTTTTTTCGCGTAGAGCCTGCTTTTGACGACCCTGTTCTAGATTACGTGAGGCGCGTTGTACAATATGACCTCGACGCGTGCGTGCGCTACGCAAGTGTGTCTGCAAGGGATGCTATAAGGTTGCCGGGTGACTTCAGCGTGACCTCGCACCTCGGTTCACGGCTTGCCTCGGCTTTATTGCTGCCATTTTCCCCCCTTTATTTTTCTTTCGTTTTGTGGCCTCAGAGATTAGCGAAATGGCGGCACGTGCGAAACCAGACGTCCCGCCAGAGGAAGTGCGCGTTAGGCACGCTCCAAAAGAGGGCCGGCTGACGTCCACGCAGTGCCTATGACCAATTCGGTCACAACTCCAACATATGTAGTACGGCTGAGAAGGTGACGAGGAACATCTGCTGGAGACCCACCACCAACTACTGCCAACGTTTTTAGCGTTGACTACTGCGGAAGCACAGTGCCCTAAAACGATGACTTCGATAAAAAAAAAATCACGCCGCTTCACAATTAGAGAAGGTTGGTTCTTTTCCCGTCAGCTTTTCTTAGCTCTTTCGTCGTCAGTTTCGGCGTGTTTTCGCGCGTCGTCGCGCGTTTCCGTAGCCTAAAGAGCTAAGTAAAGAAATTTTTTTTTATTATTGACATGATGTAAGGAGATGCTGAAGCACAAATAAGGCGCCGGCTAACTCCTTAGCTCTTAGAGGTCTCCGTCACATCCGGGATAGTCACGTGACGTCATCAGAAACGTCGCGTATGACGCTATTGGTAGAGCGATACGTCGCTGTCGACTCTGGTCCTGGCAGTAGTGATGCTGGCAATATAAGGCAGTTTTAGAATAGCGTACGCAAAGCTTTGCGTTGGCTTTTCGCGCAACTGCGCATGCGTCGTACGCTAACTGCTTGCGGGCTCCCGTTAAGTGACGGTAATAGCGGGCCGCAAACGCTAACGCTAACTCAGCGTACGCTATTCTAAAACTGCCTATAGCGAGAACCGAGAAGGGGCGCGCCGTATGTTACTGGCCTCCTTCCAGTGACACGGGCCAGCCACTGACGCTGGCGAAATAGCGATACTTACGCAACGCCGGGTAGAACCTTTTCCTTTCATTCAAATTTTGGCGGTATTAAGACGTCACACGTGACGTTTCTGATCAGGTCACGTGGCTTTCCCACATGCATGTTCGTGCGCGTGTTAACAGTGTGTGACTATGTGCGTCCCGCACGTATGTATACACATACTAGATGTAAATATTACGGGAGGGGCGCTAATATCCCTATCCCAGTAAGGTAGAAAGTTGGGCGAGTTGGTGTTGGTTCATGATCGTAGAGGCCTTCGTCATCCAGAGAGAGGGGCTGGATTGCATCAGTCACCCCTCTATCAGATTACAGGAGGGGGAGATAGCCTATCTAGAACGTCACTTGACGTAGGCAGGCTGAGCGCAAGATTTTAAGTTTTTAAGTTTTTTGTGTCGACTCGTTGGGTTAGATATGATTGCATGGTAGTATAAATATGTCTTTCCTGAATAAAAATATATCAGTTGCTAGTAGCGCGTCGTCCCGTGTCCATCTTCTTCCTGTGTACCGTATTATCGCGCCCTTCTGTTTATCATATCCCTATCCCTCCCCCCCCCCCCCCCCCTCTATGCAAACTCCTATAATTTAGCAATACGTGACCAGCATATGCGCAACTTGTCCGCACCGACGAAAGCTGCGCGGTGAATACGCAGCAGGTCGCACCACATAACGACCAGCGAATCCAAGCTTCGAGCGTTACTTCGCTTTCGGAATCTTCGCGTTGGCTGCAGCGTCAAGGGTTGCAAGAAATAGAAGCAAGAAAAGAAGATTAAGCGAGCGAGTCACGTGGTTGACTGCTTGAGTTCATACAGTGCACGCATACGAGAACGGCCGCCGGAGGACGGTAATTCTGGGTCAGTCGTGACGTGAAGCGTTTATAGAGGCGCGCCGTGAAATACTCGCAAGCGTGAAATCGCGACGTTCTGCGCGAGCTCGGTTAACCCTCGCGTTCGCGCTAATTAACCTCTGTGATCGGCGTCTCGGCGCAGAGTCTAGGCGAGGGTCGTGTGGTCTGACTCGTACGTAGTACATACTATACACGGGGCGACACGCTAATTAAGCGCAACTCTACACGGTTCAGTTTGTACTTTTTCCTTCGTTTCTCCTGCTACATGAATGTGAGGAGAGTTGGGGCCACTTCGAGGGCGTTTAAAGAGAGGTTCGTTTAGGATTCATTAAAGCAGGCCCGTAGCCAGGATTTTTTTTTTTTTTTTGGGGGGGGGGGGGGGGCACTTGCTGAAAATCTTGACTTTTTTAGAAAAACGCCTATTTTTATTATTTATTTTTGGTAAAAACACATACTTCACCAAAATTTCGGGGGGGGGGGGGGGCCCTGGCTACGGGCCTGCATTAGAGCGTCTCTTCTGGGGATCAGGGGGTTTGGGGGCTGTCTCTCGGAAATGCAAAAGCACCCGTGCATTTATTTATTTATTTATTTATTTATTTATTTATTTATTTATTTATTTATTTAACAGTACTGTGATCTTATGCACAGGCCTATGCAGGAAGTGAATTGTAAAAAAGTCCCATGATCATGGGGGTAATGTGATTAAAGAAAAAGAAGGAGAAAACGCAAAAACAGAAAGAAAACTGGCGAGCAACCACTCTGGCAATCAACATAAGAAATCTCTCTCAGCTTACAGCAGAAGAAAAAAGGAATGCTCACAACAATTGCAACTTAGATTTAGGCGCACGCTAAAGAGCCTCGGGTAGTCAAAATTAATCCGGAATCTCCACTATACGGATTGCCCCATACGGTATAGTTTTGGCACGTAAAACCCATGAATTTATATATTTTTATATGTTATCGTATTGCTCGTTGCCCTCCACCCCTGAAGAGCTCACATCGCGCTGGTAGGTAACACAGCACAGCGCGCTAAGGAACGGGAAAACCGGCCGAGAAGGCTAAAGAAAGAAAGAAAACAGCAACTGGTTTTATGTAAGAACGCCCGATATTTACAGCGCACAGGCAGAAACAAGCCCGACAGGGTTCCACGACAAGTGGCAATGCTATATATTTCGCGCGATCTTCGAGACAACCGCCGCTGTAAGTTTCTTACCTAGATATATTCCCGGCCGGATTCTTTCGTTCCTTGCAGTTGCCGTGGTGTGTTGTGTTCAACCAGTACTGACCTCGCCCAAATCTCCATTCTTCTATGCTAGCAATGCAGTACCGGCACGCCTTGACTATATAGCAGCTTTTGTTTGGTGCATGCTTTTGCGTGGGCACTTCTTACGTCATTTCGAGCTAGCGAACATTAGGGAGGTCCAGACACAACTTAATAATTGCGTACAGCGAACAGAATACGTAGGCGATAAATGCGGGTCAACTCAGATTTGAAATCGCGGTAAGGATCCCGTTCTCTGATTTGCAGATTTCGAAGAGTCGGAATAAATCATGCTCGTTGGAGCAAATGGAATGTTTAAACTGAGACAAAAGAGAATCGTCAGATTTCAGCCATACTAACGGATTATTGCTGTGGGATACTATACAGCTTCTATAAATAAATAAATAAATAAATGTTCTTAAGGAGATACTGGTGCCTATGTGTGGCTTTGGCCACTCCTCTCCTCTCAGAAGACAGCTGCCATGGTAATATCGTCAACACGCCCAGAACTGTTTATACACAAACAAACACATGGCCGATCATTGACATACTCAATCTCAGTACCGCAATAAAAACGTTTCATGCTATAGGAAAAAAAAAAAGCTCACACAGCATAAACATTCGCATAACCGAAATGTCTTCACGTAATGAATGAGCTCATGCAGACCGCATCAATTTTCACGAAACCCGGATGGTCGCATGGCAGATGTTTTCCGTTAGAAAATTACGTCACTCTTGACTTCCGCATTCTAAATACAACACTCTAAATACGCGTGTGAGCAGACACAAATTCGAAACAGGTTTGTCTTAAATTTTAAAAAGCTTAGTATGTCGGTAACTGCACGAAAACGAAAGATGACATCAGCATTACTTTTTTCAACCGGCGTCCAACAAAAATTGAAATAAGTCACTACTAAAATAAAAAAAAGAGGCAGCTCCCCATGTTTTTTATAAGACATTTACCTTAAGGTACACTGCGTTTATTTATAGTACATTCAGTAAGTAAAACATGCTTGGTGTGCCCAGAGAGTTAGAACTACCTACGACGATCAGATTTTCTCACATAGTTTGGTGTTGCTGCTAAGAAGTTGTTTTAATAACCGTTATTCATATCACGAAGACACTGCAAATTTAGCTCTGTCACTTGATGTCACAATTCGTGCATTTTTAGCGCAAATTTTGGTTATGATTAAAATATTCCGTCGTTATATATCGACAGTATTTACCCGGAGTGAGTGAATCCATCGTCAATCTTTAGGTAAGTATTACCTTGCACTCTCAAACGAGAAAAATGACATAGATACTTTTTGTGAACGTTCCTCGCACCCTGAATGACCGAAATTCCAGCAAAAACAACAAGATTATTCTACAGAAAAGATATCGTGCAATTCGCTTCGCCATGATTATTCGTTTTCGTGGTGGCTTACAAGTGGGCAGCACAGTTATTAGCCTACTAAAGGAAAGCACAGAGCAAAAAAAAAAAAAAGAAAAAAGAAGTGTTCCGCCATTGATACTCTCCGTCAAGGTTAGAATATTGTCTGCCAAAGAGATGAAAATAACCTCCTAAGGATATGACGTATCAAGAAACTAGCTTACCTTTACGTGCACTGGTGGAAGGTACCAGCGAATAAACACCAACACAATAAGGAACAGGACAAGGTAAACGCTTGTCCTCGCTCGTGTTGTCCTGTTCTTGCTGGCGTTCATCTTTATTTGCTGGTACCTTCCACCTACATGTGATGAACCAACTTTCTGCAAGCAACGTTACTGAAGTGCTCATTTTTGTTTAATAAACTCGTCTTTCTGTCTGTCTATCTCTAAAGAGCACCATTTGACAGCCCCCTTTACGAGAATTTCACGGTAGCACCGTCACTTTCGCGTTTCACCCGCTTAACCGGCGTAACAAACGCGTACAGCTCAACCGGGTCTGCTTACTATGCACACGTCAGATCGCAAAGAGAGATGGACGCCAGAGGGAGACAAATTTGGGGGGGGGGGGGGCGCTTCTGTGCGAACCGTTTTCTCCTCTCTCGGCGCGTTCCCTTAATAGAGACTGCACAAAGGAACGAGGGAAAGGAGGTCAACTAGAAAGAAAGAAAGAGGAGAGAGAGATAAGTGAAAGCTGCTGGCGAGGGCGCCGCGCTTCACAGCGCCATCCTTCGTGATCACGTGACCTGGCCCGCATCCATTGCCGCAAAAAGGACGTCCGCCTTGATTTAGGCCAGTCGACGAGGCGCCCGAGCGTGCGTCCAGAGTCTAATTGGCTTCAACGGCTCGCGACCACTGCCGCCTTTCTTTCCTCTCCCCCCCCCCTTCTCCCACTATCTCACCATCAACTCTGTTGTGGCGTTTGTGCGAATATATGAGTGACGCTGACGTAGAGGGGGAGGGGGGCAGAGGGGTTAGAAAGGGAGGCTCTGGGAAAGGGGAAGGCATCCTGGAAAATAAAAATAAAACACGAAAAGAAGGTCTTTGAGAGCGGTGCCGTTCAACCCTGCCGCTGTACACACTCATGGGTGGTGAGACCGAGAGTCAGAGAGCGGGGTGGGATGGAAGCACCGTTTTGCCATTTCGGGTGCGACTCCATGGGTGTCACTCTGCTGAGGCTGTCATTCCTTTGCACTTGCAAATTCTTTCTTTCTTTCTTTCTTTTTCCCCTACCCCGTCATTTCATTCTCTCTATCTCTTTCTTTTTCTTAACCTCGCATAGCAGGAATACAATAGACGGAACTTTTCTTCACGAAGCTTTGCGCCGTCTTGACAAACGGCATCACGTGGGGGCGCGAGGAATGCGTCACCTTCGGGCCAACAGCATTGTCCCGCGTGTGTGCGTTGTGTGTGTTGTTACGTGCTTGAGAAGGATGTCGTCATTCCTCGCCCGTATAAACTGCCCAGCGACAACTCCAAGTCCCGTGTTGTTGTCGTCAGCAGTTTGGTGACTCTGCGTCCTCGTTCATTGACTCTGCGCTGCCTCAGAAGATCGGCAATTGTGACGCGGGGGAAGTCAACGACCCCCCGAAACAATAAACCCGCGCATCATTGTTACACGATCTCGAAAACGGAACGTGGGACGGGTAGTATTTGCAAATAACCGAAGGTTAATGACCCAATACGCGGAGCCTTTGATTTATCATGTAAACTGGTTCAGGCACTACAATGTAGAAGCGATATTTACTATTCTGTCCTTTTTTTCACACAGACGTTCACCAGAGCGAGGTCAAACACAGCTTTCTGTTTTTCTGAATTGTTGCCTTTTTTTTTTTTGGCATATTATGAAAGTGCCGCGTACATTACGGTAAAATCCAAGTAGAAAAGGACATATTGGGATATGTGCAAAACGACACTGCTGTGGCTACACAGGTTGCGGACAATACATAGTATGAAAAAATTACAGCATATCCACGTGTGAATGATGAAGAGCTTGGGCGAAGCTCCTGAAGCAATCATGATTACACCGTGAAACCTTCAGTGGTTTCGCCAAGCAAAAGCGATACGCCGCTTTGATTACTGCACGCCATCTAGCGTGCAGGGTGCCGCTCCTTTTTCTTCTTTCTTTTGCACACATATTGCACACGATGATGATGATTGATGATGATTTGGGGCCATTCCCTTTGTATCGGGCGGGCAAGATTAATTTGCCCTAGCCAGCCTCTCTATTGGACAGCGCCATCTAGTATATCGTCACCCAACTGCAGTTTGCATGCTGGATGGATGGATGGATGGATGCTATGAGCGTCCCCTTTATAACGGGGCGGTGACATGTCGGCCACCATGCTCGAAGAAAAAAGAAAAAAAAAACTTCCTTGTTTCATGCTGGCCTAATACCTTGTCTACATTGATTAAATCTATCTTATTATACCAAAAAAATTATAAATTCACGTACGGTCTATCTCTCTGCCTCTTAAGGCAGAATGACCTTATTCCCCCCCCCCCCATTATTTATTTTTGTACTTTATCTCTACTCTTCTGCCACCAATACTCTAACCGTCTCTTACTTATTTCTATCGCGGACGTGTTCAGCTTTCCATTGTTGTCCCTAAAACCCAAGGCTTCCTGTAGACTCGTGCCCACAAGTATACCTGGGTGAATATCGCCACATTCAATCAGTACATGTTCCATCGTTTCCTTAGTTCCCCCGCAGCATGTACAGTGTTCGTCTTCGTTACTGAATCTCGCTTTATAACCTCGCGTTCTAAGGCAGCCCGACCTTGCTTCAAACAGTAAAGCGCTTCCCCTTGAATTATCATAAAACCTTTCCCTCCTTATTTCGTTTTTTCCCTTTCGGTAGTTACTCAGAGCCGGCTTCTTTTCCATCGCTGTCATCCAATAAGTCCTCTCCGCCTCCCTGACCTTCCGCTTAATGCTCCCTGTTGCCATATCGCCCGCACTGCTAGCCGTATATTTACTGGTGAGCCTCCTAGTTCTCTTTCTCCACTGCGTGTCAACGCTTTTTCTATACAAATACCTGAAAACCTTCTCTGCCCATCTACTCTTCTTCATTTTCCTCAGCCTCTCTTCGAATCTCATTTTGCTCTGAGCTTCCCTCACTTCAAAGCCTGTCCATCCCATATCACCCTTTACAGCCTCAATTGTCGTCTTCCCGTGAGCGCCCAACGCGAGGCGGCCCACCATCCTTTGATTTACATCCATTCCTGATTGTACCTCTGACTTCATGCAAACCACTGAGTTCCCAAATGTAAGCCCCGGGACCATCACACCCTTCCACAGCCCTCGAAGCACCTCGTACCTATTGTATCCCCATAAAGCTCTGTGCTTCATAATTGCAGCATTCCTCTTTCCCTTTGCTACCGCTGCTTTCTCTTGTACCTCCATATATCTATCCCCTTCATTTACCCATACTCCGAGGTACTTGTACTCGCTTACCCTCGGTATTTTTTGGCCCTGTATGAAGACCGCATGGTCTTCGTGATCATTGAATATCATCAATCCACATTTTGTTGCACTAAATCCTAGTCCTAGAGCCTCACATTCCCTTCCGCATATATCTGCCAGTCGCTGTATATCATCTTGACTGTCCGCAAATAAGACAATATCATCAGCATAAAATAGACCTGGAAGCTTCTGCTCAACCATCGTGCCGACATGTTTGTGTGACAAATTAAATCCAATGTTGCTACCTTCTAGCGCTTTTTCCATCCTCACCATGTACAGCATGAATAACAGCGGGGACAAAGGACATCCCTGTCTCAGCCCCTTGCTAATTTCAACGCTGTCCTTGCTACTTATTCCTTCCCATTCTATACAAACTGTATTTTCTCGGTACATTTCCCTCAAAAGCTGTATACAGTCGTCCCCTATGCCCACTTCTTGACTTTGTTTCTGGTAGTTATCATTGGTTTAATATTAGTCATGAGAGCTACTTATACCAAAAAGCCAACTAAAATGTCTTAAAGAGAGGCCAAGGAAAGTGTTTAGAACCTCTGCAATGCATCTCTATGGGACAGCGCCATCTATTGAATGATACGGGAGACGCGACGGCGGGGGCACGCCGCATGAAGCGACGACCGACCACGTGATGCTATAAGGAGCTTCGCCCCTAAATATATATATATATATATATATATATTACGAAGTCAGCAATAAGTAGCTCTCATGACTAATATTAAACCAATGATAACTACCAGAAACAAAGTTAACCAACACTAGCTGGTGAGGCATACCAAAAAGCCAACTAAAATGTCTATGTCTTAAAGAGAGGCCAAGGAAAGTGTTTAGAACCTCTTCAATGTTTTGCGAATACGAACATCTGGTAGGTCATTTCAATAGTTGATCGATCGCGAACAGTACGAACCGCTATGCATGTTATTTATGCATGTGTAAAGTGAAACGCAATAAGGTTATCCTTGTCAGTGCCGGCCCAACAAGCTGTGAAGATCAAATACCTGGTTTGCCAAGAAGCAATGCATAAAGTTAAATGAAGCTTGCTATCCTATTTATAAACAATAGCGGCTGAATGTAGTTAAATGGCATTAAGATGGATATTTATTTAAATATCTAAGGTATTGAAAACTGAATTATTCTATTTCTCATTCGACGTCCGGCACATGCCGGCTTCAGTTAATGAATGGCAAGTGCTAACTTGTAGCCTCTGGTATTCGTAACCAAGCTCTGTATCACAGAGATTGGATCCCCAAGCTTAAACTGAGTTGCCAGTAATATTCATCTTAATAATAAAACCCCGCCGCTTCTATATTGGTGAAGAATCATGCTAGCAGTCTTTTTTTTTTTCATTATTCTGCGAGCAGAAATAGTATCCCGCAATCATTTTTGACTCCACCTGTGACTGGGGCAGTTAGTTTCCAGGCAGAATACCGAAGAAATTAATCGACATCGACGTTATTGACACTATCAATTGCAACACTGAGACGTTGTCTGCAACGTTTTCACTTACCGACTCTCTGTCCCTATAGTCCACTTCATCTTAAGATACAAAGAACAAACGCGTAATCCTATTCTGGCGTTTCCCGTCGTTCGGGCGCAATTCGTGACACCAGCAGTCTGTTCACGTGACGTCACGGAGAAATAAGCTCTCGATTGGTCCGCATATACGAGGGATATCGGTCGTGAATTTGTCTCCTACCCTGCTTCGCCGTGTATGCATTCGCACGCCCGTTCTGCCTCGTCTCGCTTGACTATCGTGCTCGATCAACTGATTTCGGTTCGTTAACTCGTTTTTAACTGCACAAGCGAAGATAACAGCGCGTAGCCGAAAAGCGCGAAATCACGATTGGCTCAACTCGTAGTGCTGACACTGTTCACGTGTTTTCTGAAGAAATTGGTGAAGAAGAGGAGATGGCGCCTGTTGGAAGGGTAGTGAATACGAGAGAGAGACCACTCTCTCGTCTCAGGACTCGGAGTTAATTATTTCATCCATGCAAGTTTCCCAAACTAGTAGTTTGAACTTCATCTTTGTAGAAACAGCGCTCACTAGACGACGACGAAGTAAAAGAAGGCACAGGACAGGCGCTGTCCTGTGCCTTCTTTTACTTCGTCGTCGTCTAGTGAGCGCTGTTTCTACAAAGATGAACGCATACCAACTCGCTCAAGCTTCCATTCTTATCGTAGTTTGAAGTTTATTTCATTATTTTTGGGGTACATGTATTTACACTTTTAGGGACCCAACGAAATTGTTAACGGGTCCCTAACGGCATTATAACATCAAAAACTCTAAATGGCAACAGCATGAGAAGGGAATATTTAGTTATCAAAAACACTAAATTCACACTGACGTGCAATGTAGGTGGGTACGATGAGCATCAACTCATCGTACTGTGGAGATAGGTTTAACTCCGCAAGACCGATCGAGTACGCTTGCCAGCGGCGCTACGACTATCACACAAAGGGCAGCAGTCGAGCACACGAACGAGAAGCCGCCTGCTAGAGCAGCGCGTCAACCTCTCGTGCTAGCCTGGGAGCATCTGACGCGGGCAAGCCCGCGCCAGACAGAAGCGAGCTCAAGGGGGAAGGGGGTTGTCACTGGCAGCCAATGAGGACAGGCGTTGCGCAGTGACGTAAGCTAGCTTGGTGGCGTGAGCATGTGAGCATGTCGAGGCATGCCCGGACGCGTGCCCGCGCGCCGGGAAGCCGACGCATGGCTCGCACCAGACAAAGAGGCCTGGCGCTGCCGCCATGGTCGCCATACTGCCGATTAACGGCGGTCCCCGGCGCTCGAGCCGCGCAGGGCCAACACACGCGCTAGCTGGGGAACGAGGCGCCAAAGGGAAGGGCGCGCTCGATTCCCACAGTACCCACCTACTGCCCACGTCAGTGTGAATAAAGCTTATCCCTCATTCCACACTGATGCACTCACCAGATCATTATGTGCTAGCATTTATTTATTTATTTATTTATTTATTTATTTATTTATTTATTTATTTATTTATTTATTTATTTTTAACCATCAATCCTTAATCATTAATCCAAAGGCCGGCGTTAAGATAGCGGCGCAGATTACATACAAAATTACAGAAACATAATCTGCCTCTCTCGTTCCTGATGGGGCTTCATTGATATGCGGTCTAACAACGTATATCAGACCTTGAACGAATTTTTAGTCACGATCAAAACACCGTAGCGAACCTTATACTAGAAAACTCTCCGCTCCTCCATTTACCGACCTTCTGGTGTATTCTTTTTTTTTTTATAGCAGAAGGGAGAACACATCCATCTCCGTAACTATACTGCGTGCAGAACATAGAAGCCATAGCTCAAAGCGAGGCCAATTTGAAGCCGCGGGCTCTTTCGCAGGGCTGCATGGGCGTCTGCCCCGTTAAGCACGCGTGCAGTTATACGACACCGGCAGCAGAAAAAGCGTGAGCTCCCGCAGTAGTGGCTCTCGTCACGATCTCGTTGCTGCCCCATTTTCTCGAAGCGAAGGAAGCGTTATATGGATGCATGAATCGCACAGCGCGTTTTCGCATGACGACGCAGAGTCACGAACTGTACGGCGTGCCTCTGCAGAGAACACCGCTGCCCGAGTTTATTTCGATTTCCTCTCCAATTACACTGTATTCAAGGCCACTGGTGTAAGCAGTTAGTAGCTAGTGTACATGTGCTCTGTCTGCTCCTGGTAACAATGCATTCGGCACGTTTAAGCCTGCGTGACTGTGTAGCGGGCCGGCGGACAGCAGGTTGGCATGATGCCTTGTGGTCTTTATCGCCCAGGCAGGCCCGTAGTCAGGAATTTTTTTTTTTCGTTGGGGAAACAAGAAAACTTTCAGCGACCTTAATGTTTCATTCAAGCGTCTGTAGTGGCGCCAGCCCCTATCGCTTGGTGACCTGGGTGGACTTCAGAGGGAAAGAAATAGATTCTGTAGTGGATACGTGCCATCTTGATGGCACATACCCACATGAAGTCACTTTGCTCTTTCAAATGAATTCGTTCAATAAATTTTCATTAATTATTCTGACAGTTCATTGACCCTTGTCTTAAATAAGCATGCTCGGATGTCATGTGTATCCTATACAACTCCTAACTTGAACCATTGCCTCAATGTTTTATTGTCCTATTCGAGAAAGCTCTCAACTTCCGGTATGGAAGCCCTCCGCTATGGCGTCTGTAATAATCATATCGTGGTTTCGTAGCGTAACACCCCGAAAATATCGGCGCTCGTGATAGAGACAGGGACGTTCCTTCGCTGTGCATTATTATACCCTTTTTACGAGCGCAAGCGCACGCGAGAAACTACTTTATTTCACCTTTTCAGAAAAAAAAAAAGTATATATGTTTAGCTCCTCCTCGCTACCTATTTCTTCACAAAACACGTGGACAATGGCCGCGGCGGCCGCATTTTAATGGAGAAAAAGTGCAGCACTGAGCGTTGAGCCATTCGTAATAATCATATCGGATAACACCCCGACAATTCCCTTTTTTAATGTGCTTTTCTTCACAAAACACGGCTACGCGCTGTTCGTGCTTTTCGGCTATCTCCGTTAGCGCAGTCGAAAGTGCACAAAGTGATGTGAAATCAGTTGATCGTGCACGGTATACTCATGCGAGGCAAGTCAGAATGGGCGCCGCGAATGCGTGGCAAAGCAAGATATATATACGACGCAGTTCACAAGTGGTATACCCCTCGTACAGGACCAATCGAGAGCTTATTTCGCTCTCGATTGGTCCGTGTACGACCCCACGTGACGTCACGTGAACAGACTGCCGACGTCACGAATCGTGCCAAAAAAGACGGGAAGCGCCAGAAGAGAATAACGCCCTCGTTTTTTATTTTACTTTCGGAGGTTGTTTAGAGGATCTTAGAAAATGCCTTAAGAAGAAACAGTGGCTCATGCCGCATGAGACGTCGTCAGCCCGTGTCGGTGCAGCACCCATATATAACTCTCGTTTCAAGGTATCGCTCCTAAGCGCAATGACCGCCTCAGAAACGGCGGCCATTTCAGTGCTTCGTTCCCAGAACGGCGCATTCCTAGGACGCCTCCTCTCCTACACCGCTGATTCTCTCGCGTAGTCGACGAGAGAGACCGCGAGAATTGGTGTGGTTTCACCTACACCCTCCTTAGACATATGGAAGCACCCCAATCAAGGGGTGCCCCGCCACGGTGGTCTATAGTGGTTATGGCGCTCGACTGCTCACCTGAAGGTCGCGGGATCGAATTCCGGCCGCGGCGGCTGCATTTTCGGGGGAGGCGAAAATGTTTGAGGCCCGTGTACTTAGATTTAAGTGCACGTTAAAGAACCACAGGTGGTCGAAATTTCCGGAGCCCTCCACTACGGCGTCTCTCGTAATCATATCGTGGTTTTGGGACGTTAAAACCCAGACATTATTATTACCAATCAAGGGGTGCTAACGATTTCAGAACCCTTCTGTAAGGGTGTACTGTTTCAGAATAGCGATGCATTGGTGTAGCAGGAGGTGTAAAAACCTACGTTCCCCCTGTTTACACCTGTAGACGTCCAGGGCGTTGGTTGCGCGATGATATTGCGTGTTCACAAGTAAAGAAAGACAAAGGCACGTCTACAATAAGAACTCGTATATTTAAGCAAAAGCGCTGCGAGGCGAACGAGGCAGCAGCGACGGGGCGACTGGCGTAGCTTCGGCCCGGCGGCTGTGTTTACAACACCCGGCCGACCCGGCCGCCGTAACTCGAGTTCCCAGGCCACTCTCCGTGACTGCACAGTAAACACAACACGATGCGAACGTGGACTCCGAGCGCCGAGCACGCTCGCTCGGCGCGGTTGCTATATAGGCCCCCCGCTAGTGAAGGAGCCCGCTGAAAGGAGGGAGCCTGAACGATACAGAGCGACGCTCCCTCGTTGCAGTGGTGGGAGGAGGTGAAGAGTGCGATGAAGTGGTGGGAACGGAGGCGGAATGTGTGGCGCAATCTGGAATACCACGGGGCAGTGGGTCCTCGACGATGGCTGCTTTAAGGCGGTCGATAGACACGGTATCATGACGACCGTTCAAATCAAGCGTGTAGAGCTTCTCATGGCGCTTGATGACGCGGTAAGGTCCATCGTAAGGGCGCTGCAAAGGCTTTCGGACTGCGTCGCGGCGCACAAACACGTGTGTCGCCGTTTCCAAGTCAGGGGAGATGTAGGTAGGAACACTGTGTTTTACGCGAGGTTGTGGGGCAGAAAGACTTCGCATAGCGGAGCGCAGCTGCACCACATACTCGGTTGGATCAGGGCAAGGCGAGGTAGTTGAAGCATCAAAAAATTCTCCAGGAAGGCGGAGCTGTGAACCATAGGTCAGTTCGGCAGGTGTACACTTGATGTCTTGCTTTAACGTCGTCCTAAGACTAAGCAAAACAAGTGGCAGTGAAACTGTCCAGTTGACCGTGTCGGGTTGCGCCTTCAAGGATGCTTTCAGGGTCCGGTGAAAACGCTCGACCATGCCGTTAGCGATGGGGTGGTATGCTGTTGTGCGAATCCGCGAACTTCCCAGCAAAACCATGAGCTTCTTGAAAAGAGCAGACTCGAACTGTCGACCGCGATCGGTGGTGATTGTGGAGGGAACGCCAAAGCGTGACACCCAACCCGATACAAAAGCTTTAGCGATTGTTTCGCTTCTTATGTCGGGAATGGGAAACGCCTCTGGCCACCGAGTAAAACGGTCAATGCATGTCAGCAGGTAGGTGTTTCCATCCGATGGAGGCCATGGTCCGAGGATGTCCAGATGAACTTTATCGAAACGTTCTGAAGGCGGTGTGAAGGTGCCGTACGGAGAGCACGTATGGCGATAAACCTTGGACTGCTGGCACTGCAAACAACTACGGGTCCAAGCACGAACGTCTTTGTTAATTCCCGGCCAGACAAAACGCTGGGTGATAAGGTGTTGAGTAGCGCGGATGCCAGGATGGGAAAGGGTGTGCAAGGAGTCAAAAACAGCCCGACGGAAATCGCTCGGAACAACTGGTCGAGGGTTGCCGGTAGACATGTCGCATAAGATAGGAACGGTGCAGGACGGAAGGGTTACTTCACGAAACCTGAGTGTTCCAGGGGATAGGCGAAGTTTAGCGATTTCTTCGTCTTGTGCTTGCGCTGACGCTAGGGCGCTGAAATCGACAGTTGCCGGCGCTGCGGCACAAGATACGGAAGCCGTCAGGCGAGAAAGCGCATCGGCTGCAGCATTCGCAGATCCCTGCACATGCCTGAGATCGGTTGTGAATTCCGCGATGTAAGCGAGGTGACGACTCTCACGGGGCGAAAATTTGCTGCTTGCAGACTTGATGGCAAACGTCAACGGCTTGTGATCCGTGGCGATGAAAAAACATCGGGCTTCAAGGAAATGCCTGAAGTGGCGCACACCCATATAAGCAGCAAGGAGTTCACGTCCGAAAGTGCTGTAGCGGCTTTCTGTGGGTGACAACTTGCGCGAGAAGAATGCCAAAGGCTGCCACGATCCGTCAACGAACTGTTGTAAGGCGGCTCCAACTGCCACATCCGACGCGTCGGTCATGAGGCAGAGTGGAGCGTCTGGTGTTGGGTGAACAAGCAGGGCGGCGTCTGCGAGCTCTGTCTTAACTGCTTCAAATGAGCTTGATGCATTCTCAGACCACGTAATGGAAGTACACTTCTTCTTCTTACCCTGAAGCAGGTCAGTAAGGGGTCTAATCAGGTCAGCACAGCGGGGAATGAAACGCCGATAGAAATTGATCAGTCCCAGGAACTCGCGCAGTTGACGCAAAGAAGTTGGCTTTGGGAAGTCTCGAACAATTTGCACTTTGGAAGGGAGTGGCCGGATTCCATGACAATCAACGTGGTGTCCGAGAAAGTCAAGTTCAGGCACGCCGAACGTACACTTGGTTTTGTTGATGATGAGGCCGTACTCGGCAAGGCGTTCGAAGAGCTGTCGAAGATGGGAAAGGTGTTCGTCTGCGTTGCGGCTAAAGATGAGGAGATCATCGATGTACGCAAAGCAGAACGGCAGGCCTCGGGTGACTGTGTCTACAAACCGCTGGAATGTTTGAGCGGCGTTACGGAGCCCGAAGGGCATCCTCAGGTATTCAAAAAGGCCGAAAGGTGTTATGACAGCAGTTTTGGGAATGTCCGAGGGTTCGACAGGTATCTGATGATACGCCTTGACCAGGTCAATCTTCGAAAAGATGGTTGCTCCATGCAGTGGTGCTGTGAAGTCCGCGATGTTAGGCAGTGGGTAGCGATCAGGAACGGTGGCGTTGTTCAAAGCGCGGTAGTCGCCGCAGGGTCGCCAGTCACCTGGGGACTTCTTGGGCACCATGTGCAGCGGAGAAGCCCAAGGACTTGATGAAGGTCGCACAATGCCAAGCTCGAGCATATGATCAAATTCAGCTCGGGCAACCTTGAGTCGATCTGGTGCGAGGCGTCGTGAACGACCATGGACAGGTGGCCCTGAGGTAATAATGTGGTGGGTAACATCGTGCTTGACAGGGCGCAAAAAATTGGACGGGCGAAGCAAGCTTGGAAAGTCGTCGAGTAACTGTTCGTACACTGACGAAGGTGGCTTGTTGATAACTGCGGTGATGCCGGTTGTTGACGCTATACCTTGCACCGTTAGGTGTGTCTTAGCATCGACAAGGCGCTTGCGGGAGATGTCCACGAGCAGGTCAAAATGACGAAGGAAGTCCGCTCCGAGAATTGGGTAAGAAACGTCCGCTACGAGGAAAACCCAACGAAAAACGCGACGGAGTCCAAGGTTAAGCGTGAGAGCGCGCTCACCGTAAGTCATGATAGTGGTCTTGTTGGCGGCTTGCAGCGTAAGTGCAGATCGGCGATTCTTCGGGAATGCGGGTGAGGGTGGAACAACGCTAACTTCGGCTCCCGTGTCCACGAGGAAACGGAGCCCTGATGTCTTGTCCAAAACGAAGAACAAGCGGCTGCTTGCTGGACCGCCACCACTCGCCGCTTCTAGTGGTGAGTCGGAGCGTTTCCCGAGAAAGTGCAGGGAGATGAGCACTTTCGGGCGGCTGCACCAAAGGTCCGGTGATACCAACACTCGCCGGGATGCGGAGACTGTGATGAGGAGCGCCGGCGGGAAGAGGAGCGGCGGCGTGACGAGGATCGAGAGCGCGCAGACAGGGTAGCTATCTGAGCGGAGAGCTGTTCGATCTGGCTGCGAAAGTCGTCGCGTAGGGCGTGCAGGTCTGGTGGCGAAGGGCGAGATGCCTCACTTGTTGTGGAAGTGGTCGCGATCACTGACATAGTTGGGGAGTCGAATTCCATCACGGAGTCGGCAAGCTGCGCGAGCTTTTCCAGCGACAAGTCCGCTGCAGCGGCGAGCACCATGCGGACGGTCGAAGGCAGGCGCTGTAGGAAGAGCTCTCGTAGCAGGTCCTGATCGAACGAGGTGGCCTTGTCACCAAGAAGCTGCTGAAGAAGGCGCAAAAGCTGTGAAGGCTTACGGTCGCCTAGTTCTTCAGCAGAAAGCAGCTGTTGGAGACGCTGCCTCTCTGAAGACGAAGTGCGTTTCAGGAGCTCGGCCGACAACTTCTCATAGGGGTTCGTCTCCGGTGGGGCCAGAATGAGGTCTCTGATTTCGCTGGCGATCTCCGGTGGAAGCGCAGACACCACGTGGTGGAATTTGGATATCTGAGTCGTTACCCGGGCCGTGACAAACTGGCTGTTTACTTGCGCCAGCCAGAGAGACGGATCAGCAGGCCAGAATTGCGGAAGCCGAAAAGAGACGGCGGAGACTGCTTGCGTCGCTGCAGGGTCGGGGGATGCTTGTCTGGAGTCGCCGGTGGTTTCCATCGTCGTCGCAACCAGGAAAATGATTGTAAAAATTTCGATAGTCCGTGGTCACCAATTTGTAGACGTCCAGGGCGTTGGTTGCGCGATGATATTGCGTGTTCACAAGTAAAGAAAGACAAAGGCACGTCTACAATAAGAACTCGTATATTTAAGCAAAAGCGCTGCGAGGCGAACGAGGCAGCAGCGACGGGGCGACTGGCGTAGCTTCGGCCCGGCGGCTGTGTTTACAACACCCGGCCGACCCGGCCGCCGTAACTCGAGTTCCCAGGCCACTCTCCGTGACTGCACAGTAAACACAACACGATGCGAACGTGGACTCCGAGCGCCGAGCACGCTCGCTCGGCGCGGTTGCTATACACCCTTTACGGGGTAAATGTTTTTACTGTGATGCGTACGAGAACGTGCGCGACTTGTGCCTTCCCGCACAGGCCAACGCGGCGCGTCCTATTCACGCAAGAGACAGTGTCAGGGAAGACCAAGCGAAGCCGCCATCTTGGTAATTAATAAATATCTTGAGGATGACGCTAACAGAAGACCGAAACGCGTTCCCGCTTTGTTGTCCATGCAGTTCCTCCTTTCTTAATACCCACTTGTTTTTGTTTGTTTGGCAGTTTGTGACTCAATGGCATATTTGCAAAGTGTTTCGTACTTATACGAGCATCAGCAAGAAAGCGAACGCCTTCGTTGTTACAATAGTTCTTGCTATCGCAAAATAGCAAGCCCGGTAAAGTCTTACTGGTACGTCAAATAGCCTAAGAAGTGCTTTTTGAATGCAGTCCTATGAGGTGTATTCACAAGACATCTATTGTTTACTCTACAGTGCGGTTCGTACACAATACTACACATGCAATGACCGTTGGCCAGTCGTGATGGAGATCATGCTATTGGCGAAGGCCGCTGGCGAATCAGAGATCAACTTTTTACGAATCTCTTCTTTGGCCCTAGGAACCTCCATCTCAGATTTGTGTATTGAACAAGGTAATCCTCCGTAATAAAGTTCTTTTTCGTCGAACGCTTGACCATGAGTTATATTAACGTCCTTCTGAAGTATCGCGCAAGCCGCAATACTGGCACAATCATTATACTGCGTTGTTCAAGGCATATCACCAAAGCTGTAGTCTAAGAAGGTGAGCTGCATATAGTACTATGAAAATATAGACGCAGAAATCATGTACGGCTTCTGAATAAGTAACACTCCGTGTTTTCGGTGTTTCTTTTTTTTTTTTTGGCGGAAATTCGGCGTTTACCGGAGCTCGCTTTTCGCAAAATCCTCAATTCTCCGAAATTCAGTTTAATTTTGCATCATTCTCAATACTCCAATAACTTAGATGAAATGATACCTGAACACGATAACATCAGAAACACAAGAAGCGTAATTGCAGATCGATTCTGTGGAAATTCGCTAAGTGGCGGAAAGGTCAAGAAAGAGAAATTGATAGCTACCCGTTTGTAGAACGAAGCCACAAGAGAATCCGTACGGATTTCACAGAAAGAAAGCTTTTTAGTTGCGAAAAATTTGTTCCGCTCCGGAGATTGAGCCTGAGATCAACGCTGGGATCAACCTGGGATCAACGGGTGGCTGCTCTACCCATCAAGTTAACCAGGAAGCTAGCAAAAGAGACCGCTCCAGGTAGAGCGATCACCATGGAAAGGCGTTGGTCCCGGGTTCGATCCCCGGGCCAGGATGAATTTTTAGGCACCTAAAAAGCTACCTTTCTGAGAAATCCGTACATATTTCCAAGTGGATTCGTGCTTCAAACGGCTGGTTGTCAATTTCTCTTTCTTAACACGAAGCGTATTTTAGTCTGGAAGGTTTGAACGCACAAACACATATACACGCAAGCACAAATACTTGAATACAAGGCATCTATGTTTGTGCGTATTAGAACCTTAAAGCTCGCTGTATTAGACACAAGCATACTTTACGAGGTCCTTATATTCGATGTCGTCCGGCGTGCCCCAGTGCCGCCAGGGGACCGTATATATATCAAGATGTCGTCTCGCTCTCCCGGAGGCCCTAGCTACGTTGACGTCTGTCGCTCCGTGTGCGGCAAGGCCTTTGTTAATGTGCGATGGGTGTGGTCCGCGAGATACTGTTGACGTGTAGTAAAGTTTCTATCATACCAGCCGATCTATGAATCGTCACTTAGAACATGCCCTTTCGATAAAGAACGGACCAGGGTCATATTGGCTGTTAAAATCGGAGTTTATCGGAAAAATCTGAGTTGTCAAAAATTTTACCGGATAGTGTTTATCGGATTTTTTCGGGTATATCCGAAGACGCAGAGCCCTCATGCATTCACCTAAGATGACCCGAAGGCAAAAGTCGTCTTCTTTTTCTTGTCAGTCGATGTATTGGTCATGCCCCGCCACCCTCCGAAAGCTTTGTGCACCTATAGCGTTGTTTCGCACTGCCTCCAGTATCGGGGGCACCTCACTAGGTTTTGCACTGCCTCCGTGATCGACACACCTCTGACCAGGCTACGATGCCATTTGATGACGGCATCATGTGACGTTACGTCGCGTGACATCACGCCAGAATTTGTGAAGTCATTACGTGATGATTTTTGCACCACTCGTGCTGTGCCCGACGCCGACGGTCAATTTGAGCGTTCAATGATGCATATAAGGCTCTCGCCTTACTACCCCTTTTTAACAAAGAGGAGTCAATGATTAATGCAATTCCCATTTATTGAGGCGAAAGCATTAGATGCCTCATCAAACGTGAAAACTGAGCGCCGTCTCGCGTCGGCGGCGCTAACACGAGTGATGCAAAAAATCATCGTCACCGTATGGCGTCACCATGGGACGCGACGATGACGTCAGAGATCGCGAAAATTTTGGACGTTATTACGGCGTTATCATGATGTCACGGGACGCGACTTCACATGAATTCGTAGCTTGGTCAAAAGTGCAGCGATCACGGAGGCAGTGCCAAACCAAGTGAGGAGCCTCCGATCCTGGAGGCAGTGCGAAACAACGTTAGGTACAGAAAGATTTCGAAGGGTGGCGGGGTAGGGTCAACACATCGACTGAGAAGAAAAAGAAGATGGCTTTCGCCTTCCAGTCGTCTTAGGTGAGCGCATAAAGGACCCTGTGAGTTTTTGAGGCAGTATTCTGCGCAGCTGCTCGCACCGGTGACCTAAGCAGGTCACCGGTTACGGTGGTTAGAGACAGCCATCAGACATATATCGAGTGATTGAGGCAACAATGGGCAGTTTGACTCGACCATAGCGATTCCTGCCCGATTCCTTTGTCGTTGCTTGGGGCGCTCACTTAGAGCCATGTGGTTCATTTGTTAAGGTGAAGGCCCACCGTTCTCGCTTTTATGTGGGTTAAGCGTACTGACGATTGCAAATCAGTCATCTAAATGAGTGCGAACGGGTCACACCACGCGGGAAACGTTTTGAATGCAAGAGTTGGACATTGTGCAAGCGGACGTGCACACACAAGTGGCTTCTCCAGACGTCACGCTGCACTTTCGACGAAGGTTGGCCTTCTTTTTTTTTTTCCTTCCAATAACTGTGCCCCCGAGCTTCTTTCAGTAACCTTCACTGTAATTTTAAGACGAACGCCTTAGATTCCTCATCAAACGCGAAAATTGACCGTCGGCGTCCCCGCGGCGTCGGCGATACGATCGAGTGATGCAAACAAATCACGTGATGACGTCACCATACTACGTCATTATGACGTCCACAGATCGTCATAATTTGTGTCGTTATCATGACGTCACATAACGTGGTGTCACGTGATGACGTCATCACACGACATCTTCACTTGGTCAAAGGTGGGCAAATCACGGAGGCAGTGCAGAACCAGGCGAGGTGAAGCTTGCAATGCATCCGAACCTGGAGGCTGTGCTTTCGTAAGGGGGAGAAGCTTACGCGGGGGGCCGTGGGAGGATCAATACATCGGTACATCAATACATCGAGTGAGAAGAAAAAGAAGATAACGGCTTTTGCCTTCGTGTCGTGTTGGGCTTGAATTTGTCACTTCCGGTGATTCTTTCATTTGGGGCAACCATATTTGGTTTTAGCCACAGAAACGTTTTCAATTTTTTACGACAATCTAAAAGACTTGAAGGTTATGTGTAGCAGAAGTCAGTTGTCTTAGATGCAACTGTATATATTTGTTTTTATTATTGTTGTTGTTGTTTCCATATAGGCGTTTTTTTTTCTTTTTTTTTTAAATCTTGCGAGTTAATATGTAAAGGTTAAACATTTCATTTTCAACTTTTTCCTTCAGTAAGTGAATTAGTTTCCTAAGCAAGGCACCGTCCGCTTCATGGCCCCCGGAGTGGGTTGCGCCAAATTACTGAGGAACCAACCAACCAACTTAGGCGAATGCATAAGGGACCTGCGTGTTCTGAGACCCGTAACGGTGGTCTATAGTGGTCAACGTACTCTACTGGTGACCCGCAGGTCGCAGGATCGAATCCCGGCCGCGGCGGTCGCATTTTCGATGGAGGCGAAAATGCTAGAGGCCCGTGTACTTAAATTTAGGTGCACCTTAAATAACTCCCGGTGGTCGAAATTTCCGGAGCCTACCTTTACGGCGTCTCTCATAATCATATCGTGGTTTCGGGACGTTACACCCCAATGATTATCGTGATCTGTGTGTTCTGCTTCCTTTTTTTTTTTTTCGAACCAACTCGCCGATGTATTAAACATAGTATAGATTGTAAACAGGCCCAGATTCAGCTGTCGTCAATTGTTTTCGTCAGTTTCTGCGTCATTGTTGTCCACCCTTCTAGTTTTTTTTCATTGTTACGAAGGAGTGAAGTGGGCTAAATGCAGGACGGTAAACGTTAGAACAAGACGCTTCAGCGGCACTGCACCTCGAGGATGCGGAATTAAAAGGGGGGTCGCCGGTGCCAAGGCATAGCGGTACACGGACACTAAGGAGAACAGGATATGAACAGGACATGAACAGGACACAGACAAATGAGCGAACAGGACATGGACACAGGAGAGAACAGGACATGGATACATGTGAGAACAAGACATGAACACAGGGGAGAACAGGAGATGAACACTGGCGAATACTAGGTATGGACACAGGAGAGAACAGCTAGGACGCGAAAATATGAGAGAACAGGACATGGTCACAGAATAGGATAGGACATGGATACAGGAGAGAACAGGACACGGATACAGGAGAGAACTAGGACACGGATATATGAGACAACCAGACATGGATATAGGAGAGAACTTTATATGAAAACAGGCGAATACATTAAAAGGACACAGGAGAGAACAGGACACGAACACATGAGAAAACAGTGCATGCACACAGGATAGAACACGACACGGACACAGGAGAGGACAGGACAGGGACGCGAATGGAAGGGAGTGTTACAGGTGTTCGGGCAGGATAGGAACGTCAGTGAATTCGAGCGCGGCAAGAAGATGAATCGTCAGCGTTGCATTGCGGCTCGGGGGTGCAGGATATGTCTCCGAGAAAGGAGCAAGACATGCCGAGCTCGCGCTAGAGTCTGGCCAGGGTGGCCCTCGCAGTATAGAAAGCAGAGCAGTCGCAGAAGAGGTGCTCCAGCGTCTTGTGCCCTAGGCAGCGGGTACAAAAGAGATAACTGCCGCGTATAGCCCGAGGACTGCGGAGAGAGGCTCCCTCCGTCCCAGTTTAATCACGGGGAAGGGAGTCAGCCGCACGTGAAGATTTCAGAACGCGTGTCCCTCCTACTGGGGTAGGTTTGTAGCCCGAAAATTGCTTGCGATAACAGCCACCGCCACAACGCCGCAAGGAGGATATTTACAAATCGCAAATATCTTCCTTGAAGGCAAGTGGCATAATGCCCCACTGTAGGGGCACCGTTCGCTCCTCCATGTGTACTTATTCTTACGCAAGCACGTCACGTCAGACCGACGCGCCACCGAGTCTGAAGAAGTCGGGAGTGCCGCAACATCCATCTATATAAGTTAACCTTGCATCCATCATATTTCGCGGCCGCGAAAATAAACATACAGGTGGACCACCGATGCACCAGATAACATCCGCACTGGCGGGCGAACTGAATTCACTTTGACCAAAAAGATAATAATGACGTTCCGTTCAGAAGGCGCCGCGCGCGCCCCTGGTGCGTGCTGACGCATAGGCCCGTGACCGACGGCGCGCTATTTTCGTAATACGGATAGCACTCCGAGGACTCCGCAAATGTGCCCATCGGAGGGCTAAAAAGGTTCGGCATCGGCGTCGTCGTCTTTAGCGGAGTGCCACTTCTTGGGAGTCCGCTCTTGCTCCTCGCTGCTTCGGCCAACGCCTTGTTGTAGGAGGGGAGGGCTGCATTGGAGGAGGAGGAGGTTTGACGCTTGCCGTGCGTAGACGTAATGCAGCTGCCGTGTACCTCGACGTTGTCGACGTCTTCATTCCTGGCCGCCGTGCGGCTGCAGTCGGCCACGTACCCGACGAGGCGTGACCCTGACAGCGTGGCTAACGCTGTCGTCCAAGGGCGGCACCGCCTGCCCGGCTCTATTCCTTCAGCGTATACGCTCGGACACTCTGCGAATATCATTACCGGGTTTCAATTTGTTTTCATCCGGTGTTTGTGTTAAAGGCATACAACACTGTTCGGATAGATAGATAGATAGATAGATAGATAGATAGATAGATAGATAGATAGATAGATAGATAGATAGATAGATAGATAGATAGATAGATAGATAGATAGATAGATAGATAGATAGATAGATAGATAGATAGATAGATAGATCGATAGATAGATAGATAGATAGATAGATAGATAGATAGATAGATAGATAGATAGATAGATAGATAGATAGATAGATAGATAGATAGATAGATAGATAGATAGATAGATAGATAGATAGATAGATAGATAGATAGATAGATAGATAGATAGATAGATAGATAGATAGATAGATAGATAGATAGATAGATCATCATCAGCCACAGTATCAGCAGAGCGTGCAGCTGCGTAAATGCGCGCGTAGCTTTACGGAAGCGTACTGATTTCTTCGCCCATTCACACAATGATGAATTATGGCATAATGGACACTTGGCAACTGTACTTGCAGTAAAGGCATTCTAGGAGAGTTTAAAACGACCAACGTTACGCACAGACAGTCGTTTCCTCGCGGTACGGTAGAGGTGTCCAGAGTGGAGCGAAGCATGACTAGCAAATGACAGGGCGGTGCGACCGGCGCCCGATAACGCTATCGCGTTCTACTCTTGAAGCCAGGGCCGTAGGCAGAAATTTTTTCGGGGAGGGAGGGGCACCTCCTTGACTTGAAGTGGGGGCCGGGCAGGCAGATGTGGTCAAGTGTCGTTTTGGGCTCTGTATAGCAAAAAAAATTTCGACGGGGGGGGGGGGCACGGGTCCGGTATGCCCCCCCCCCCCCCTCAACCCCTGGCTACGCCACTGCTTGAAGGCGACACTCACATCCGTATTCTCAGACGAGCCTCGGTTGAAGTTTGTCGTTCACTCGACCGAGGTGATCATAGCACCACCGCCCGTCTAACAATGATGTCGCGATTTGCGAGAATTGCTGCCGATTATCGCTCAAATGGAGTGAATATTTCTACCTAGATGTGACGCTGCCATCGTCATTTTCATGTCAAGGTGGAGCGTTGAGTGGAGCACTGTTGAAATTTGGGCTTGTTGTACATGCTACCGACGAAAGGACTGCCGGAGAAAGGAGGGACGTTCTAGAATACGAGGATCAAACGTCCTCCAAGTATTTTTTTCTATCTTTTTTTTTTGTATATGCCACAACAGCTGCGCGATCATGGCTGTAAACAAAATAGAAAGATGCCTTTTTCTGCTGCTCATGGCTCAATAATTTTCGTAGCAATTAACAAGGAAATCAGGCAGCGCGTTCGCCGACCTTGTCCACTCACGTCGCAGCACATTGAAGGCGTGACGAAGTGCCTGTTTCGAAAATGATTGTTATGCTTTTTTTGTTTTTTTTTTAGATAGTGAACAGTGCGATGACGTGAGGTGGCTGTAACACTCGTTCCCAGTTACTGCTGCAGTCCTAGACTTGTCAACTGCCAAGGCCACGGATGCTCCTGGGCACACAACGTCGGACTCCACAACCGCCGAAAGGTGTCACTCCGCAGAGCAAAGCCGGCTGCTCGCGCTCTCTACACAGACGTGTACGGCAGGGGCGCAGCCAAGGGGGGGGGGGGGTTCAACCCCCCCCCCCCCCCGAAATTTTTCAATTTTGCTTGGGCATATAGCACGCACACATACAAATGCACGCACGAACATACATAATGTATGGTTGAACCCCCCCCCCCCCCCCACCCGAAAAAGATTTCTGGCTACGCCCCTGGTGTACGGGGCTTGGAGTAGGCATTCTAGGATAGTTTGAAACGGTCAATGTTACGCGCACAGACATTCCTTTTTTTCTTTTTTTTTTGCGGCACGGATGAGGTGTACGCAGTGAAGCGAAGTCAGACTAGCGATTGAGAAGGCATTGCGAACGGGGCCCGATTACGCTATCACTTTCTACTTTTGAAGGCGAAGCTCAAGCGTCCTCCAAGTTTTAACGCGACAGCATTGAAGAGCCCCCGTCACAGCAATTTCGGTGTCGGTTTCGGCGTTGGCGTAAAACGTGGTAAAAGCGTAAAATGTGGTAAAAGCGTACGTTGCCATCGGACGTCACACCATGTGAACTGCATAACGAGTTGGTGGTTCAAAGCCGGCCACCCATTACAAAAGGCACACACACATTACTGCGCGTATTCCCTTACGAACACGTAGTGGGTGCATCGCAACTTCGAAAAAGTTTCACGCACTTAATTGCTGCTGGTTTAAAGCATGCCACCCATTACAAAGAGCACACATATTAGTGCGCATATTCTTTTACACACACGTAGTGAGTTCACTGTTGTCATACAAGTGTTGTTGAAGAGCGCGAAAACTTTACCTTTCGTGTGTGCGTGCGTGCGCGCGACTGAACATAATGACACGCGAAACAGGGCGCGATGAGAATGGGGCCGGATATCGCTATCGTGTTCAACTCTTAAAGGCGAAGCTTAAGCGTCCCGAAAGTTTTTTTGTATGGATTGTTATCCGCCGCAATGATGTGGTCATTATGGTGCTGCACTGCTGACCCGAAGGTTGCGGGAGCGAGTCCCGGCCGCGGCGGCCGCATTTCGACGGAGGCGAAATGCTAGAGTCCAAAGCTCGGCTGCGATTGGCTCGTGCCGTGGAAGGTAGATTCGCTGTGTCGGCCCCGCACCGCTTCCAATGGCGCTCTTGTGCTAACTTTCCCGCCCTTTCGCGACGAGCGTTGCCAAGCGCTCGACAAGCGCGTTTGTTCCGCGACTCGAGCGCGGTGCGCGGTCATCTCTGCGCGCCCGCAAGAGGGCGTGCATCAACCGAGGAAGAGCTAGTGCTGGAGAATTTCAATTGGAAAAAGGCTGAAGGAAAAATTCCAAAGCGCACTGCCGCGGGTATAGATGGGATTCCCGTTAGCCTCATTAACGAACTAGGAAATAGCACTAAAGAAGCACTGCTGAAAGCTGTAGAAAAATGCTTAAAGGACAGGCAAATACCGGATAGTTGGCGAAAAGGTAGAATGAACTTAATCTATAAAGGCAAGGGAGAAAAGGATAACATTCGCTCGTATAGACCACTAACCATTACATCGGTACTATACAGGTTGGCGATGCAAGCAGTAAAAATGAAAATAGAAAAGTGGGCAGAACACAACGATATTTTGGGACAACTCCAGAATGGATTTCGAGTCGACAGGCGGTTAGACGATAACCTGTTTGTTCTCACTCAGTGTATAGAAATATCTAAAATAGAAAATAGGCCCTTGTACATGGCTTTTCTAGACATCACTGGGGCGTACGACAACGTTAATCAGGAAATTTTGTGGGATATATTGAAAGGAATGGGCATAGGCGACGACTGTATACAGCTTTTGAGGGAGATATACCGAGAAAATACAGTTTGCATAGAATGGGAAGGAATGAGTAGCAAAGAGAACGTTGAGATTAGCAAGGGGCTGAGACAGGGATGTCATTTGTCCCCGCTGTTATTCATGCTGTACATGGTGAATATGGAAAAAGCGCTAGAAGGTAGCAACTTTGGTTTTAATCTGTCACACAAACAGGGCGGCGTGATGATTGAGCAGAAGCTTCCAGGATTATTTTATGCTGACGATATTGTCTTATTTGCTGACAGTCGAGAGGATATACAGCAGCTGGCGGATATATGCGGAAGGGAAGGGGAAGCTCTAGGACTAGGATTTAGTGCAACAAAATGTGGATTGATGGTATTCAATGACCCTTGTGATCAGGCGGTGTCAATACAGGGCCAAGAAATACCGAGGGTGAGCGAATACAAGTACCTCGGAGTATGGATAAATGAGGGTGACAGGTACGTGGAGATACAGGAAAAAGCCTCAGCAGCAAAAGGAAAGAGGAATGCTGCAATAATGAAGCACAGAGCACTGTGGGGATACAATAGCTACGAAGTGCTTCGAGGTCTGTGGAAAGGTGTAATGGTTCCGGGGCTTACTTTTGGGAACTCAGTGGTGTGCATGAGGGCAGAGGTGCAATCGGGAATGGATATAAATCAAAGGACTGTGGGACGCCTCGCGTTGGGTGCTCACGGGAAGACGACAAATGAGGCTGTAAAGGGCGATATGGGATGGGCAGGGTTTGAGGCGAGGGAGGCTCAGAGCAAAATAAGGTTCGAAGAAAGGCTAAGGAATATGAAGGAGAGTAGATGGGCAGAGAAGGTGTTCCGTTACTTGTATAGGAAGAGCGTGGACACACAGTGGAGAAAAAGAACTAGGAGGCTCACTAGTAAATATACGGCTGGTAGTGTAAGCAGTATGTCAACAAAGAGCGTTAAACGAAAAGTCAGAGAGGCGGAGAGGATTTACTGGATGGCAGCTATGGAGAAAAAACCGGCTTTGTGTAACTACCGAAAGGGCGAAAATGAAATAAGGAGGGAGGCATTTTACGACAATTCAATGGGAAGCGCTTTACTGTTTGAAGCGAGATCGGGTTGCCTTAGAACGGGTAGTTATAAAGCGAGATTCAGTAAAGAAGAAGAACAATGCACGTGCTGCGGGGAAGATCAGGAAACGGCGGAGCATGTTCTGATTGAATGTGGAGACATCCACCCAGGTGTACGTTTGGGCACGAGCCTACATGACGCCTTGGGTTTTAGAGACAATGGAAAGCTGAACACACCCGCGATTGAAATAAGTAAGAAACGGTTAGAGTATTGGTGGCAGAAAACTAGAGAGAAAGGACAAAAATAAATAATGGGAAAAAAATAAGGACATTCTGCCGTAAAGGGCACAGAACGGAGCTGAAAACTTAAGGTTTTTTTTTTCTTCTGGAGTGAAATAGTTTAATTGAAGTAAAGACACTAGGCCAACGCTAAAAAAAAAGAGTAAAGGTTTTTTTTTTTTCGAGCCTGGTGGCACACTTGTCACCGCCCCGTTATAAAGGGGACGCTCATAGCATCCATCCATCCATCCATCCATCCTTTCTTCGCCGAGCAGCGTCGAAACCGTCGAAACCAAACCACCAAACTGAACAAACTTCAGCATTTCTGCTTCCTTCGGTGGCGCGTTGAATTGTGTCTGCTGCTGAGGCTTTCGGGCTTGAGACGCCGTTCCCTCCTGCCACGCATGCATGTGAGCGACTCACGCCAGCCTTATCTGGCTTATCTTCTCTGAACATCGTCGATTTCGCGGTTATTAGGCGGGGCGCATTCACCACTCGAACGTGGCACCCGTAGACGACCGGATGCGACCAGTGCTGGTCTCGTTAAATCTCGAGAATGTGAACCTGGAACGCGAAAGTGATTGTCTCAGAACCACGGTGTAAGAATATACTCAGATGATGACACTCTTCCCCCAACGCATGGGAAACCGCAATCCACGCGCGTCCAGATAATGTTCGGTTTCTTATCAGATGACTTGGAGGGCGCTACGAAAAGCGGGGCAGTCGTCTCCATAGCAACGCGCATGCTGCTGATAACGTGCATTTTTCTGTGCCATTTTGCTGGATAATGTGCATTCGCCAAGCGGCGTCGAGGGATGAAATCGAGAGAGCAACAGGAGAGGGCACGGCGAGCGCGGCGGCGATGACGTAGCACCACCGTGATTCGGCTACTCGCGGGCGCTCTCCGCCTCAAGCCATTAGATGGCGCACCGCTCAACGGACCGACGACCGAACATTTTCTGGCCGCTTAGGCGAGCGCAGTGTCAACACCTGAATATTCTCACACCGTGCTCAGAACGCAGACCAACGCTACAGCCTCCGGATCGCCACCGTTTACAGTTCCAGCGATTTGATTTGTGTGGCGCAGTGTTCGATGAATCTTTCGTGCTTTTGAATGCCAGGTGTCTGTGAAGCTGCGTAACAAGGTCCTTCAAGTGGCGCAACATGAATGCTCCGGATAAGGAAAGGGGAGACTCGCCTGGACAACAGCCGCCGCTCCGCGGCGTAGCGGCGCCCATGATGGCGGCCCGACGTTGCCATGGCGGCGAAGGCGCGGCAACAGCAACGGTGGGCGCCAGCAGCATCAGCAGTAATGAGGAACGACATCACGTTGACCGCGCGTGTCAGGGTACCGTGCAGAGCGCCGAGAAAGGTGTGCAGTGTGTTTTGGACACGCGTGCAGTTTACGACGCCAATTACAAAGAGCACCGGAAGCGCATGCGTGCACTGGCAAGAGTGAAAGACATATTTCTGGGCAAGCTCTGAAAAAGCGGCAGAACGCTGCCCATCTTGATGGGCGACCGGCTTGTGTGAACGACGACGGTGAATTTGAACGTTTGTGCATAGTGTGCTATCTTCGTCATCATATAGACTCATGCGTTCTTGACGGAGTACAACGTCTGGTTCCTGAACGTTAAAAAGGAAGAAAAGCGAAAGTACACACACAAACGATAACTAAGTAAAACGAAATCAGAGTAGTGAGAAGTTTAGAACGAGCATAAATAACGAGCAAAGAAACAGTTAAAGAAATCATGAATAATTAGAAAGAAAACGAATATTTTAAAAAATATGGCGCGGAAGGTAATATTCAGAAGGACTAAATACGCAATATTGTATGATGGCGAATACTGAGTCGTGTAACAATAATTGTCGTCAGTCTTGTTCTTGTTATTTTGTTTTCCCAAGTATACGTTGTGGTGCGCGGAGGACTGCGCGGTGAACCTGGTGAGACTTCATTACTGCGAGCCGAAGGAGGCCCTTTTGCGAGCAATCCAGAGATCATTTTATCGCTATATCATTATTTGACATCGTATCGCGATAATAAAAAATGTACTTGACTTCTACCGCTATCTAGCTGGCTGTAGTCATCTGTGCCCTCTGAATCTGTTCCACTGCAGAGCGCACACGTCCTAGTATAATAAGAATCATTGTTGGAGTTCAACGTCCCAAAACCAAGATATGATTATGAGGGACGCCGTAGTGGAGGGCTCCGGAAATTTCGACCACATGGGGTTCTTTAAAGCGCACCTAAATCGAAGCACACGGGCTTCAAGCATTTTCGATGGAGGCGAAAATGCGGCCGGGATTCGATCCCGCTACCTTCGGGTCAGCAGTCGACTACCATAACCACAAGACCATGCACCGTGGCTGGTTCGGGTCCTAGTATGAATTACCAGTTGTGTACCGCGGTTAAGCAAATGCTGATAACCGCCGGAGTAAGCCCGGTACACCTACTCCACGTCTGTTTCCTCAATAACCTCACATTGGAGGTTATTATGTAATGAGTGGTGTTTACAATCGTGACTTCTTCAGGCGAAAGCCTCAAGTGTCTCGTTGACCGGCCCCTTGAGCTAACCACGGCAGGCAGACGCAGTGGTGCGAAAACCCACGTGACACATGTCGCGAATGATGTCATCATGTGCCGTCATCATGGCGTCACATACGTCATATGATGGCATCCTCATGTTACGACTGCAACGACTGAGTACGCCAAGGTAATTTAATTCGCGTCTCTTACACTGCGCCTTGTTACGTCTTGCATAAAATGTGATCCCCGATTGTTAAAGCTTAATGCTTTTTCCAAGTGTGATGCAGGATTTCGGCTTCAAGCGTAACAGAAAGAGTAACATGCTGCAGAGTTTTCTCATTGGTGACTGTTAATATATATATATATATATATATATATATATATATATATATATATATATATATATATATATATATATATATATATATATATATATATATATATATATATATATATATATATAACCGTGATTGGATTATGTGGCACACTGTAGTGGAGGACTCGGGATTAATTATGACCAGCGGGGGTTCTTTAATGTGAACATAAATATGAGCGCACGGATGTTTTTGCGTGATCCAATCAACATGCGGCCGCCGTGAGAATCGAACCAGGGCCCTTATGCATATAAGCGCAAAGTCATAGCTGCTAAGTAATGCCACCACGGGCCTCTCTGATATGGTGCGCGAGCAGGGATATTCAAGAGTCAAGGTCTATAATCGAATTTCGCGAATGACGAAAGGAGCGAATTCGAATCAAATGTCACGTAGTTTTCGAGCACTGAACAGTCATTTAAAAAAAAAAAAGGCGCAGATTGCATTAGTGGCGTAAGGCTGCGACCAACAGCGGAGCTAGCGTTCAACCTACCTAAATTTTTGCTGGTAGTACTAAGTGTGGCTAAACTTGGCTATTCTTACCCAGTTTCGGTCGGTTCCCCACACTATGCACGTGTCACTTGGTTTAGGCGGGAACATGTCACGTGACTAGTTATGTGATGTCACGTGATCTTTAGTCACGTGAATATTTGTTAGGTGATTTTAGTCGTGTGACTAGCGTTACGTGATGTTACGTGATTTTATTCACGTGACTAGCTGTTCCGTGGTTTTTGGCGGGAACATGTCACCTGACTAGCTGTTAGGTGGTTTTGGCGGGAAAATGTCGCGTGATTTGCTGTTACTTGAGGTTATGCATGTGATCATATACACATAACGAGTGGTTACGTGATGTATGGTGGGAACATGTCTCGTGACTAGTTCGTACGTGATTTTGTGATTTTAGTCACGTGTCAAGCTGTTACGTATGTTTGGCGGGAACGTGTCGCGTGACCAGTTGTTACGTGATTTTTAGTCACGCGACTAGCTGTTGATGTTACATTATTTCAGTCATGTGACTAGTAATGTGATTTCAGTCACGTGAGTAGATACTACGTGATGTGATTTTAGTCGCGTGACTAGCGGTTACGTGGCTTTTGGGGGGAACATGTCACGTGACAAGCTGTTGCGTGATTTTAGTCACTTGACTAGTTGTTACATGGTTTATGACGGAAACATGCCACGTGACCAGTTGTCACGGTATTTTCCGCGATTTTGAGTCACATGACTAAATTTTGCGTGGTGTTACGCAATTTTTAGTCCGTTATTCGTTGTTACGTGGTGTTACGTGATTTTATTTAGTTACGTGACTAGTTGCAAGACGTTACAGGATTGCAGTCACCTGTCTAGTTGTTTCGTGATTAAGGGATTTTTAGTCCCTCGACTAGTTGTCACGTGATTTTTAGTCGCGTAGCAGACTCGCCCATCATAGTTATTTCATTCCACACCGGACAAATCGGCGCACGTTTCTTTTTTATTTTTTATTTTTAGCAAAGCAGAAGTTAAAGAGTACGAAGCGAGCGCGTACCTGTTCATGATGATGATAATTCCTGTTGGCACTACCCAGCGCAATGAAAAGCTTATAGAGCTACCCTCTTAAAATTAATATGAAACCACGTTCACGTCCTAGTATACATAATTTTAGCATTGAAGCCTTAAGAGGAGCATCAGGAACTGAATAAGATTCTTCGCATGCACGAAAATCACCGCCCTCCACAGACTGCAGACGAATGCATACCAATATGTTTCTCACACGCCGGCTGCGCCCCACACAATTTCCACGTCTGTACCGTTTATGTGATGTACAGGGCAAGCTCGAAAACACACACCGCGAGAAGAGCAACCAGGATGAAGCTTCAGAACCGCTTCAATCGAAGGAACGTGGGAGGCAATGCTAACGCCATGGAGAGGCATGAATAAATTTGAAAGTCATCGAAATGTGGTGAAGGCCCGAATTTCTCACAAGATGCTCAACCATTGGAACCATTGTCATGTCCATATACTCAATATGGACAGGACAACCTCGGCCAGGTGGCGCTGCCGCGCGCTGCCAAAAGCGCCCCCTCAGCTGGGAAAAATTCGCCTCGGCGGTCGCACGCGGCGCTTTCGTCCTGTGGCCTTGTTTGCACCGCAGCTGCGTTCGCGGCGCTCTGCCTCGTCGCTCGTGTATGTGGACGTGAGTATAGTGCCGAACTGGTGTTGTCCGCATGCGCCACGACGCTGGGAAAGAGCGTCCCGGTCAGTGGCGGCGTCGGAGGTCAGACCCCCGTCGCGCCGAGCTTGGCATGCGAACGAGTTGATTGTCGTGAGGGCCCGGTACAGTCGAGTGGCCCGCCAATGATTATAGGAGAGCGGCCGCCAAGGTCTCCCCGCTTGAGCGGCGCCACAGGCCGCGACCCGCGCGCTGTACAGCCTGCTGCTGCTACTGCTGCCGCGCGGCGATTTATGTAACGAGGATCCATCCCGTTCCGCGTCGTATTATACGCGTGATTCGGCGTGTAAGGTCGCGCCGAGACTTCGCCCAGTCCCGAGTCGAATTCACTGCTACGCGGCCAGCAGCAGTCGATGTCGCCTTGACGCTTCCTTCGATCGCATCGAGCTGCTTATGGAAGGGCGTGGCGTTTTATAAGTACATCTAGAAGCAGCTGCGCAGCTGCTCGGTCCTGATGTGTTGCAGAACACGACCTTGCGTGTTCGTTTTAAAAACGCGTCGTCGCAGTTTCTTTCACGATTTGGGCCGAAATTGCTGAACAGTCGATTGGCTAGATCCTCGACCGTTTTCTTTCTCTCTCGATATTTCATTGATGTTTTTGTTTTGCAGGATAGAGAGGGAAAGGGTGAAAACTGAAAGGTCAGCGAGAAAAAGTTTTCGTTTTACTTCCCTACGCTTGGATGGGGAAACAACTGAAGTTATATTAATAATTGTTGGGACACGTCTCAAAACCACGACATGATTATGAGAGACGCCGTAGTGGAGGGCTCCGGAAATTTCCACCTCCTGGTGTCCTTTAACGTGCACCTAAATCTAAGTACACGGGCATCTGGCCTTTCGCCTCCATCGAAATGCGGCTACCGCGGCCGGTATACGATCCCACAACCTTCGGGTCAGCAGTCGAGCACCATATAACCACAAGATCAACGCGGCGGGTTGTCTCGCTATTCTATTGACGTTTTCTTCTCAAGGCAGACAGGAAGGCTAAGGGTAAAAACTGGAAGGTCGACGAGGTTAAAGTTTCCGTTTTACTACCATGCATACGTTAGGTCAGGAAAACAGAAGCTGGAATAAGGACAAACAAGGATAGCGAGACAAAAGAGTAAAATAAAAACAAAAGAGTTGAGGCATCCTAATTAGAAGCGTTCGTCTGCCGGCCGGTGGGTAGCAAGAAGCGAAGTAGCGTGACTGCGTGCAGCCATAAGCTTTGCGGGCAAGGAAATACCAACACACTTGAACCACCGCGCTCTTGGCTGGCATAGCGATTTGAACTGGACCCTCTCGAATGACCTCGATGCGTCCTCGAAAAGCGATATCGCGAGCGGCCTATGCTGGGCGTTCTTATATACAGACTTTGATATCGAAAGTCATCAGCCATATTTCTTTAGCGCTACTTATCTCAGTAATAAATAACGCTTCGGTAACAGACTCTCGTTAATCAACGACTTGAAAAGCCATGGTTTCTTACACAGCCACAGCACTAAATACTGCATCATGTACGAGGGACCGGCAAGGCGCGTGTTACGTGTGTACCTTCATCGTCCCTGCTGAAATCCAAGCACCCTCATTTAGCTTCTTTAGTTGACTGATCGATTCACGCGTGTTATGTCTCAAAACAAGCAATACATGAGTTTCAGCTTTAACTGTATATAGCTCCAGTAATCGCCATGCACCTGACCATATTATGGTGCGAGGAGATGTATGTTGTGTATTGCGTTAGAGACAATGGACAGTCAGCAACTGTCAGAGCCAGGGGAGTAGTCAACGACGATTTTAATTGTTTTACGTTGTTTTACGGTGTACACGTATATCTCACCTATATAAGCTCGGCGTTGTTTCATGAATGAATTACAATAAGATATTTTCTAACTCATGGCGAAGAATATTTACTAAAACAAGGAAACTGAATAACTGACACAAGCTGATGTTGAAGTACAACTATATATCTGTGTTAACAAAGCTATTTTTCTATACATCATTGGAGCCATCCGACGCGAAGGAATACTTATGAATATCGACATAAAAATTCGCAATAAAAAAAATGGTCACTCACAAAACAGCTTAGTTTCCACGCGTCACTGATTAATAAGAGGTGGAGGGGGAAGGAAAAGCAGGGACGTCAACCAGGCGCGCGTCTGGTTTGCCACCCTACACTGGGGGAAAGGGTATTAAGTGATGAAAAGATAGAAGAGGAAAGAAAGTACTGTCAGGGTATATGTGCGCCTGTCCATTACACGCCTGCAAGCGATAGCTTAACTCGATCGATATTAAAAGCCGTATCAATGCCCGCGTCGCTTACCTGGCCTTCAACGCGTGGGGCCACGATCCGAAGATCTACTCTTCTGAAAGCGGTCTGTCGTCTAGTTTGTTCAGCGCAATTGCTTAGAGCGTCGCTTTAGGTCACAAAGCGATCACAGAAACAGTATGCGTTCTATCCTGTCGTCACCGTTGCACGAGTCACATCTGGAGGTGTCTGCCCTTCCTATGCGAGAACAGTGCGTGGAAGCCACTCCCAACCACAGGTGGCCAGGTGGCACAGTAAAGTTGCGTCACGGTGGGAGAGGTGCGATGGGACTTGCAGCTTCCTCGATGGGTCTAGTTGATGTAGACGACGGTTCCAGAAACTGGGGTCGCTCGACCAAGTTTGCGATATTGTGCCAGCAAAGGAATGAAACGAGTCAAGATTAAGAGCCTGGGAAGCATACTCGATGCACCTTGTTCTTGTTATACCAGTGAACCGCGCGCTCGCCGTCGCAGCTTTCGCCGTCGCCACCGTGAACCGTGCGGCTAGCTTATTTCAGAAACTTCTAGTGCTTGCAGTAACACGTCCTCAAACGGGGCGGCCAGATGCAGCTCAACTCAAGGCGCTGGAATGCGGGCATTTGTGAAAGATCTCGTATCTCTTTTACAGGATGCGGGGCGATAGCCCTGAACAGGGTGTCGGAACGAAATGTTTTTCGTTTCGGTTTTAGTTTCGTTCCACCGCAAAAAGTTCCGTTCCGTTTCTGTTCCGGAATGAAAAAAAATTGTTCCGTAACGGTTCGTAACGGTTCGTAACAGTTTTTTTATGCAAAAATTTGAAATTAAGGTAATCATAAAAAACATTGGATTTGTGATGTAGTTACTTGCCCTCCTCTTAGGAAAGTGGGACAAGGGTAAAACACGTTTTTCAGAGGAGCGGAAGTAACTGTGTCACGAATTCCTACCAACTAGCACAAACCAGTATTACTTTCAAAGTCGGAGTATTTATTTTCTCAAAAGACAAATAAAATTTTTTTAGTGGGCTCAATGCTTTGTGTCAAGGGAGTGATCACGATCTCAGAAGCAGCCCGTCATTGAGTGTACTCTCTGATGTCCGAAATTAAAGGATCGCCAGGCCTCCGCGGAACACGCAGCACAGACACAGCGAAAGCTGGAAGAGCGGACTTTGTAGATCCCGTTGTAGCGTCTCTTGGGGCAACTAATACAAGTACACATGCAAGGTGCCCACTAGGCCATAAATCATCGTAATTTGTCTGAAGTAGCGAAGTTGCCAGTATGAAATTTTTTCGTAATTTTTCGGAGAATCGTGGTACCCGCTACACATCTGTAAAGCATGTGCACTTTGGGCTCTGGCTGATGATGATGAAGAATTATGGCTGAGCACGTTGCAGTGCGTGGGAAGCAGTGTTGCGGAATGGGAGCCTCCATTCCATTCCAATTCCACTCCGGGGAATTAGAACTTGCCGCTATTCCATTCCTTTCAATTCCTCGCAATGAAAAAATTTATCCCATTCCCACTCCGGGAATGGCCGGGCAGTTCAATTCCATTCCTGTAGTTCCTCAACGTAGGAAAGGCATCTTGATAGTTTTATCGAGTTAAGAATGGACGCTCCATAAAGCTGACGCCATCAGATGCATTAAGAACTGCAAAAGTACGCAAAACACGTTACCAATTAAGGTCAAGGGATAGTAGCTTGGTGATATACCTCGTGCAGTACAATCACCCTACTAAATAGGGGCAGTTCTCAGCATGTTTGAACGAGTGGTGATATTTTAATATTGTCTAAGCTTAAATGTGTTAATGCTAGAATGACGACAGTTTTGCCACGCGTCTGCATGGAGCGGTCGTGAATATGGAGAAAACTAAGATTTGAAGAGAGTTGACTGTTGGGCTAGTTGGTGTTCAGACATGGGAACCATCGTTAAAGGCGCAACACCACACAACACAAGAGAAGACCAGACGAGCACAGGCGCAAACTAACAACTGATTTATTGAAGGCAGATCTCCAGGCATATATGCCAACAGGCTGCGCAGGCGCAACGTCACAACAATCCTCGGAAAACATCAAAAAACATCAAAAAAAATCGCGGAAGAAAATCAGTTTCAGCTTTGTAAAGCGCAATGGAAGTGTCGCTGACACACGCCTCACCTGCTTTCCTGATTAGGGGTGCTATGCAGGATGGCCCGAGCTTCTCGGGCACACGAGTTTGCTCCGAGCGCGCCCTACGACGGTCATGATAGGAAGACAGTGCGGAGAGCGCGATAGAAGCGTTGATAAAAACGGCTACAAGAACTAGAATGGCGTCACAAACGCATGCGCGGCATTTGCGGCGGTTTTCAAAGGAATACCGCGTGCGAACGCCTCAGCGCCGCCACTCAGTCAACATTTTGATAGCGCAGCGACGCCAGCGTGATTGTCGCGCTATCTTTTTGCCAACTGATGATCGCGCCTCCCACGGGCGTGTTCGTGGGCGTTTGTCCTCTTTCGGAAAATTCTTTCGTTCCACCTGCAGCATGGAAATTTCCACTCTCGAAGGCAACAAGGGCGACCACGCAGCACTCTGGTGCAGCTCGTTTCGCTTCTCTAGAATATTACAGATAAATAAATGGACAGGTTACTGCTATACTTACATTACACGTATGGACATCTTTTCGTATTAGCGAATCGGTAGAAACAGTGTCTCCGCAAACAAGTAATAGTAACATTTCTCGCCGCAAATCCCACCAGGGGCACCTGCTTCATAGCTGTGAGTGGTACGTCGTGAGAAGCGGTGAAATTGAATGCGAGACCTCGTAGCCACGTGATGATATAACCTTTAGTTCTTCGTGCGTGTGTGCATAGTCAGTGCGATTAAGCTCACAGATGAACGCGGTGGGCGGACCCGCTTTTCACCGAGAGCGTCTGTCAATCAAATTGATTGACGCGCGAACTCGGGCACAAACTCGTTGATTCTAAAAAGGCCCCAGTTCAACTCGTGACTGTCATAGTGCCGGTGTGCCTGTCAAGTGTTTCATGCGGTGGACGCTACTCAGCAGCTTATTTGCATATAAAATAATTTGTTAAGCTTGCACTACTTGCGCAAGGCTGGGGCCATCGGAGGAGGTTGTGGTCACCTAGATTTTTCCACCTTTTTACGTGGCTCGTCTACTCAGTATGCTTGGTCTGCTTCGGTGTAATGACCGTGTCAGTTCGGTCTCAGTATTGGTGCTATTGCTTAGGAAGGTCTTAACTAACATGATAGTGAATAGCCCTTTCTTAATTGTTAATGTTTTAATTACCACGACATTCATTAAGTACATATGTAATTAGCATTATAATAATTAGCACGATCCCAATTAGTGAGTAAGGTCCTGATTATCTTTGTTTTAATTGCGCGCTCTTAATTATCGTCGTGTTAATTAGCATTAATTGATAATGTTTTAAATACCGCGCCATTAATTACGCTGGTTTAATTCGCAAAGGTCCTGAATAGTACATAGGTAATTAGCGTAATTCTAATGAGCACGATCCTAATTAGCACGCTCATAACTAGCGTCGTGTTAATTAACAATACTTAATAATGGCTTAATTACAACGGCAATAATTACACACGTTTAATTTGCAAGGTTCTGTATAGTACAGAGGCAATTAGCATAATCGTAACAAGCACGATCCGAATTAACATGATCTCGGCGAGTAAGGTCTTGATTATCTTGGTTTTAATTACACGTTCCTAATTAGCGTCATGTTATTTATCATGATCTCAATTACCTTGTTATTAGCTTTACACGACTTCATTAGCATGGTCTTAGTAAGGCGTGGCTTAGATATCTCGACCTTAGCAAGATTTGGCCTAATCAGCTTCGTCATAGCACGTCCTGACTTAGCTAGGTACACCGCCCAGCCAATTAGCTAATCAGCCGGGCGCACGTGCTCTGGGACCGAGCAGACGATGAAGAAGAGAACGACGAGGGCGCGCGCCGGCCGAGCAACGCGCTAGAATGTACATGTCGACCATGGTGATTATGGTGACACGTGGCCTCGGCGATTAGCTCTAGCCGCGGTGCTGTAAAGAGCTCGGTCGGAACTAATTATTCTAAAGGATACTTGCTGCAGACATAAAACGTTTCAAAATAAATTCAAACGGCCCGCGCACACATAAAAAATATAGTTAGTATAGCTTTCTGCCACTTTTCCTGCATGGGTGCACGTCTGCACTCAGTGGAACGACAAACAAATGAAAGAAGGTGCCTCTAGTTTTACGACACCACCCAACCTTCTCGACTGCCCTTGATGTGACGCCGCGTTCCATCGTAACCAATGGAACGGAGCGCGCGCTGAGGGATGGATTTCGCCTTATCGTACTATTAGCTTGTTCAAAAGGGGGTGTCGCCAGAGCTCGGAAAGATACCGAGTTTCGCCGAACTCGGGCCATCCTGCATAGCACCCTAGAAACGCTTCTAACGTTTCACGAGCCGTTTTTTGTCTGCTTCTACCTACTATTTTTGCGCATCGGAAACGTGGTTCACAATTCGGGCAAGTCATGCAATGGTCGACAAGATGGCTTCGCTCTTTGTTAATTAGATTTCTTGCGTGTTCCCTGAGCCGGTCATTGAGGCAGCGCCCCGTCTGGCCGATATATACTTTGCCGCAGGTCAGGGGAATCTCGTACACGACGTTGCTGGCACACTGAACGAAACGTCGTTCATGGTTCTTTTTGCAGCCTGCCTTTTCCTCCGCACAGGTGGTGCGACGGCTCAGCTGAGCGAGCTTCTGGGGGGCCGAGAAAGCCAAAGGCACGTTGAACCGGCTAGCCACTTTTTTCAGGCTATGTGTGACCTTATGCATGTACGGCACCACTTCTGGCCTCTGGGCGCCCACCAGGGGCTTCGCGGCATCTGAGTAGCAACGGTGCTTCAACTTCTTAAGCAGCGTCTCAGCAACAGACAAGACGACCGACCCAGGGAAGCCGGCTGAAAAGAGCCTCCCCAATTGAAGGTTAAAACTATCCTGCACCTTGTGAATGCACGACTTCCGAAGTGCTGAATCTAAACAGAGAGTAGCGATGCCTCCCTTTACCGTTTTTGAGTGAGCTGAATTGTACGGAAGGAGCTCTTTTTGTGCACGCGGAGAGTACGCCCAGCAAACATGACTTTCGTTGAACGTCAATTGCAAATCTAAAAACTGAAGCCTACTTTCTTCCGGACGTTCAAAAGTGAAGGTTAGCCCTTTCCCATGATGTTTAAAATCCTCTAGCACACACTTCTGCGCATGCTCATATGAGGATGAGCACTTGTTAAAAAGAACTAAGAAGTCGTCCACATAACGAAAAACTTTAAGGACCTTGTCATTGTTAGAAGAATTAAAACGATCGTGTAAAGAGCGATCGATGGATGATAAAAAGATATGACACAACACTGGCGCGATGCATGAACCAATACAGATGCCTTTCTTTTGAAGGTAAATCTGGTCGTCAAATTTGATAAAAGTGGTCTGGAGGTAAAATTCTAAAAGGGCTAAAAGGTTTCCTACTGACATGCCTGCGGCATTTTGGAAAGCAACCGCACCATTTTCATCAATGCAGTCTTTAACTGCGAGAAACAGTTCATCATGGGGCACCGCGTAAAAGAGCTCTTCCACGTCGACAGAAACGCAAAACCAATGTCATTGTTGCCTTCAAGAAAGTTCACTACATCAACGGAACTTTTTGTGAGGAACGGATCAGTTATATCGAGGTAATTCAGGGTTTTAAGCAGATACTTACTGACGCAATGCTGCCACGTGCCCCGTTCGTTCACAATGGTACGAAATGGGGCATCGGGTTTATGCGTCTTAACGCTAAAGAAAACGCTCAGCGCAGCACTATCACTGTTTGTGATATCTCGGGCGAGCTTAAGAAGATCTAAGCGCTTGCAAAGTTCTACTGCTTTACATTTAACTCTTGCCTTGCCTTTCTTCACGCAAAAGAAATTCTTGTTGACAGCCACAGCAGCTTTTACATGGTACAGTGTTTTGGGCAAGACAACGAAACCGCCTACCTTGTCTGCCTGCAAGACGCACAACTCATTGTCTTTAAAGAACTTCACCACACATTTCAAACTGTCTTTAGCACCCCTTGGATCCGTACTTTCTACATTCTTGGCGAGACAGTCAATTCCTTCCAAAAGACAGCGTTCACGATCTTCCTGAGGTGCTCTCTCTGAAATTCTTCGGTTCAAGGCTGCAAGTTCGTGGGGAGGCACACACGGTTCTAGTCCAAACTTAGGACCCTTCTCTAGAATGTTTCTAATATTGGAAGGAACTGAAGCTCCTCCCATGACTGTCAGGCTGCCGGTACGACGTTCCGGGTCCTTAGGCTTCGCCACAGCGCCAAGGATCCACCTAAGGTTGTAGCTCCACCAGAATTCCGTAATTCGCATGGCTTCCCGTTTAAGAGTGTGGAACTGCCTTTCCGCCACACCTCCAGGGTACCGAGTAAAGGTAGCCACCCTAAGCCAGTCGAAGTATAAACGCACTTGCCGCCAAAGTTCGGATCGTAAAATTTTAACCAGTCTTTTCACATGTCCCCACGAAGGCGCAACAGGTCCAAACAGGGCACTTACTTCCGGAGGGGTGATGCTCTTCCTAATGCAGAATCCAAGGTACCTTGAACGGCAGATCGCTGCGACGATGTTGGCCAGGAGCCAGTTGACATCATGAAGATCAGTACGACACACATAGAAAGAGGATCCCGATGTATAAGAAATATACTTTAAGAGAGTTGACTGTTGGGCTAGTTGGTGTTCAGACATGGGAACCATCGTTAAAGGCGCAACACCACACAACACAAGAGAAGACCAGACGAGCACAGGCGCAAACTAACAACTGATTTATTGAAGGCAGATCTCCAGGCATATATACCAACAGGCTGCGCAGGCGCAACGTCACAACAATCCTCGGAAAACATCAAAAAACATCAAAAAAATCGCGAAAGAAAATCAATTTCAGCTTTGTAAAGCGCAATGGAAGTGTCGCTGACACACGCCTCACCTGCTTTCCTGATTAGAAACGCTTCTAACGTTTCACGAGCCGTTTTTTGTCTGCTTCTACCTACTATTTTTGCGCATCGGAAACGTGGTTCACAATTCACAAGTTGTTCACAAGTTGTTAGTTTGCGCCTGTGCTCGTCTGGTCTTCTCTTGTGTTGTGTGGTGTTGCGCCTTTAACGATGGTTCCCATGACTAAGATTTGGTTAATGGGGAACAAAACCCTCTAGATCTGCTGGTATTAGTTGGAACAGTGCACCGCTCGGGCACCTTGTGCCTTTGCATCGAATAAGGAACACTGGGCCGCACTGCTCGTCAGCACTCACGCTTGTCAAGCGCGCCTCGCAAACATGAATGGGGTGAGGAGAACTTTCTGTGTTCGCCTGTGCGCAGGTATGCAGTGTCTCCCTTGTCGCAAAGGTTATTTACGTGTGTCAGGTACAAAACTTCTCGTGGGATAACGATCAGGCTGTGCATAGAGTATTCGTCACTTTCGTGTGTGGGTATCAATACGAACCAACGCGCAGGGGTAGTTTGTTTCTCCCTTCAGTATCTACTGAGATAATGCATTTGTTTGTACACTAACTTATGCCTCGGTTTGCGCTTTGCATATAAATGTACCGTGCTTGTAATCAGCCAAGCCATTTTAAAAATGCTGCTTTGTTGTTAAATTCTAGGCTCTGACTTACTAGTGTTTTGAAGTTTACGAAACGGCACGTAGACGAAAACGTGCTCTATTTTCGGAAAAAGACGTAATTCCGTTCCCATTCCATTCCGTGCAAAAGGCGTGGCACTGTGGTGGAAGACCTGACTGCCACGCAGAGGGCGCGGGTTAAAATTCCATCCGATCCTAGAAATTTGTTTCTCATTCATTTTTTTTTTCTTATTTCACGCGATAGCGGTCATGGACACCAGCGCCGGCGGACAACTATGGCGCCAAAATCAGCCGTTGTGATCTCATAACAGCTTCCGCTGTAACAAACCTCAGCGCTGACAATGCCATCTCCCCTACGGCCTGCGTGACAGGCGCGCAGAAGTCCACTTGCGTTAATATACACATCTCTGGTTGCCGCTGTTTCCGTTTTTCGCACAATTTCAACATATCTTTGCTTTGGAATTCCTGCCTGAGATATGCTCACATTGCATGAGCTCAGTTGTTCCGGATTGAGAAGTTTTCTCGTGAACCGAAAAACGAATGAAAAAATTTCGGTTTCACTCCGGAACGAAATAATATATAAAGTTGCGGTTACGTTTTTGTTCCGGTCAAAAATGTTTTTTTTTTTTCGTTTTTCGTCTTCTGTTTTCGTTCCGTTCCGACACACTGGCCCTGAATGCGGGAGTGGCCCGCGAGTCGCGGTGTGGGTGGTCACCCTACGGGAAAGCTGTGTGCGACGTACACTGTGCGTGCTCCTTCACCGCGAAGTGGATCACAAAGAGAACACGCGCCGGGGTCCATTTCGCTTGCAACCCCATATACGCGTCTCAATAATTCCGTGCAGCACCACGGTCTCTGGCCATGGCTTCCGCAAGACGGTTTACAAGGAAATAATATTCATTGATCCCAAAAGACTGAATGCCTCAGTACGGGTCCTTTTAATAGGAGTATTCCGTGAGAATTGGTCTGGCGGCGGCAGTGTTTGAACGAAGCATGGACGGTGACGTGACTACAGAAAAAAAAAAAAAAAAAAAACGCCAGGCCTGCGCAACACAGTCACAGCGAAAGCTGGAAGAGCGGCCTTTCTGGAGCCCATTGTAAACTCTCTTGGGACAACTAATACAAGTACGCATGCAAGATATTCACTACGCCATAAATCACAATTTTTGTGAAGTAGGAGAGCCCCCACTACGCCATTATTCGTCTTTCTGCGGATAAGCGAGGTACCTGCTGCACATCTCTAAGGCATTATGTGCACAAGCCAGGAGTCACCAGAAATAGTAACATGTACTCTTTTTTTTTCTAGAGTGTATATCGATCAAGTCCCGCATGATAATAACGTGGGATGGTTTCTTTTAAACCTTATATTTCCATACATCGAAGGTGCCCCGTGTATGGTGGGGAAGTACAAGTTTTATATCAATCATTCAATCGTGATATGTTCATATTCGATTACCAGATGCGGGGTATATGTTTTTTTTTAATCTCCAGCTGAGTATTGAAGGATACTAGTGTGTTTGATTTGGACGCCATTAAAGGAATGGCGGACCCGCAAAAACTAAGTTAAGAATTCTCGAATATGGTTGCGTGGTGTGGAAGCCTCACAGGAAATGTGATATGAAGAAACTAAAGTCCGTTCAAAAAATAGGTGCGCGTTTTGTACGAGAAGGATGTGACAGGGATTTTTCTCCGTCGAATTTCCTTCCTCAGCTAGGCCTCGCTACACTTTCAAAGCGTCGCCATGTTGAATGCCTGAAATTTATTTACACACTAATCTATTCTGCCCGCCTCGACACTGTGGAAAGTTATCTTAAGTTTTCCACGCCTTTATCTACGAGATTCGACCGCGCCCTTCATTGCAACCTTTTTCACCGGCATTGACATGTTCAAATATAGCTTTTTTCCTACAACAATAGAAGCCTGGAATTCGTTGCCCGGAAGTGTATGTACGTTCTTTACCAGTTAAAGAATTTCTGGAAGCCTGTTCGTGAATGTTCATTTGTTGTTGTTTTTTCCTTCTTTCCCGCTCCTGCAGTTGCCTCACTGAGGCTGCAGTATGTAAAAAAAAAAAGAAGAAATTCTTAAAGTATGGCGGAACTCAGGTTGATGCAGTTGGGGTTATTTTCGAACACTTACGTCTCTCATTACGCGCACCATAAGTGAGGTAAGCGCAAACGTTAATTTGCTACGCTCTCGGCAGAATGCCGCCGCCGCCGACCGGGAATCGTACTCAGTACCTAAAGTGTATACCATTGGCACAGCGTATCCAAATTGCATAAAGCAACGGAAACGCTGCTGTAATTTCGGCCAAGAGACTGACTGATCGTCTGCAATGTCGAGCACAGAATTTATAATACGTGCGTGGCAACAGCAACACCGATCTTTATCTTCTCTTATTAAACTTTTCTTCCCCTTTCCCAGTGCAGGGCAGCCTACCGGACTCAGCCCTGGTTAACCTCCCTGCCTTTCTTTTATCCTTCTCTCTCTCTCTCTCTCTCTCTATCACAACGCTACAGCAAATGTGTCACAGCTGTAAACTATACAGTAAGGTCGGAGCAAGATGGTAGTTTTGCTGCCTGTAGTGCATCCGTCGCAATCGCTCGAGATTAATATCAGGGATCACTCGTTCTTGAAAGCCAGTGCACCCTCGAGCGCAGTTTAATTGTGCATACGCTTGCCTGATTCAGCCCCGCCGGATTCGTACACCTTTTTCTCGGGGTGTATTTGAGAGCTGAGAATTGTTGTGAGTCAGAAAAGCGCCGGAAGAATTGGGGCTTTACATGTAGTGAAGGCCCCATGTCGCCCCTGAATTTCTTCCCTATTGTGGTCACGACCGATGCGCTGTACACCTAGCGTATTTAAATATCAGGAGCGTAGCTAGAAATGTTTGTCCAGGGGGAAGGAGGAGTGCGTTTGTATGTACGCGTATATTTACACCCATGCAAAATTGAAAAATTTTTGGAGAAGGCTCTTCGACCTCCAGCTCCCCCCCCCTCGCCCATCGGCTACGCCCATAATAATTATGCGTCGTGTGTAGCACATGACGCAGTTATGTATGACCAGTATACAAATTTAACACGATGGACCGCGTGCCCTTTTTATGTCGTTGTTGTTATTCTTTTCTTTTGACCAGACAAACTTCAATTTTAGAGGGATCACATGTGACCACATACGCTGAAGCGGAACATCTGCAACTGTCTTAAGGTCATGGCTTTCCTGCAATTCGAATAGGCACAACCCTGAATCAGGTTTCGCGTAAAGGGCTATAGATGTACCCACTTAATGAAGAGGTCTGGTATCCCGGCTATATCTAGCACTTTATCCGGGGACTAGATAACAAGTCTACAGATGACCCTGATGAGCCACGACAATGACGCTTATGACGACGGACGACGACGTTCGATGGGGTTCGACACGTCTGGGCAACAAGGTGGTCAAGACGGCGGATAGGTTTATAGATCAATTTCGAGCATCCAGATTTATTTGACGCGCCACACATACCACGGCGCCTGGGAACTTTTATTTGAGCTCATAGTCGTCGAAAGTCGAAAGTGCGCCGCGACTTCACGCTGCATCAGAACGCCTTATATAGTCGTTGAACTACCGCGCAGCTTATTAGACAATGATGACGTGCAACGATTGGGCATATGGCGGTTGTACAGCGTGCCTAGATATACTGAGAGAGCAGCACATGGATGACTTTCATTTTCATTATCTTTACATGTCATCAACTCTGATGCATCTTCCTCGTCTGTAAATAGCATCATCAGCTGCCCGGCTTCGTATTGGTCCTCGTAAATCGAGCTCGGCTAGAAAAAAATAAGATATTTTTACATAACATATATTATTGGTAGAGAGACTCCTCATACCGAGGGTTCCCTTATTAGTCCAGTCCACGTGGTCCGGGTCTTATCTGAACTTCTTAACTTCTGCACAAAGACGGGTGCCGCCGGAATACGACGCACGGCAATTCCTGAAGCATACCGCATTTACTCGAATCTAAGCCGATGTTTTTTTTTCTTCGAAAAAACGATGTGCGAAAGTTGGTGGGTGGGGGGTCGGCTTAGATTCGAGTACAATGATTAAGTTTTTTTTTTTTCTGGCCTTGCGAATTTCGGGGGTCGGCTTAGAATCGGGGCCGGCCTAGATTCGAGTAAGTACGGTATGTGGGACGCGACGCATCTTTTCTAGGGACACAAGAAATCGCGCATGTTGTCTATTCGATCCTGCTTGAGCGCCGCCAGTTGCTGTTGTATATTTACTTCGCTGCATCGAACTACATTATACGAGGGGTACGGGTCAAGACTCCATTGTACGCAAGCGGGCAAGCGTGCAGGGACCAAGACTTTTTGAGCCGTCCGTGAAAAGACGAGGGATTCTTTTACTCCCCCTCTCTCTCTCTCTTTCTAGAAGTGGCCGGAGAAAAGAAAAAAAAAGAGCGAACGGGTGGTCACGTGACGGAACCGGGCGTGATTAGAATAAAGGAACGTTTCCGGTCTTTGTCAAGAGAGCGTGTGCGTAGTTGGAACGCCGTGTATGCCTGCGTGCATGTAATATACCCGTCTCTAGGGCGATGCGACCTTCAGGAGTGGCCGGACGTGGCGTGTGCTTTTCCGCGAAACGATGTGCAAATATTATTTGTTCAATTGTACAACATTCTGTGGAAAAAAAAAAGATACGCTTGCGAAAGACACCAGTACAACAGCGGACGCCTTCGGTGGAGGATTCGCGAGCATTCGCAACCGCGAAGATATCTATTCTCAACAGTAACAGTGTCTAGTGTATCAGATAGACAACATAGCCACGCTTAGATGGGAAGACGAAAGTATTAGATGGACAGGAATTAAAAGCGAGTTGGGATTCATTCATAACAATGGACACATATACTATTATTAAAGCGACCGGCCAACCAACCACTAACGAGGCTGCACGGTGCTATTAGCAAACGTGGTACCAATCGGTATCAGGTGTCCAATGACTATGCAATGGGTATGCGAAATGTGGTCAGTGGGTATGGGATCGCTTACGAACGCTTAAGATCTTCGTGAATTTCAGTCCCTGAATAATAACGAAGGTACGGAAACCTAACCAGAAACTATGAAAAGATAAACTGTTTGCTAAAAAGCTGTTATTCGCAAGGCAAGTTGCTTACTTGTTATACAGTGTAATTGAAGGAGTGCTAACGGCGTTACCTTTAATGAATAAACTTGATTTTCGGACTTCAAGATAGCGGTATCTGTTCAAAGAGCTCGCATTTTGTTCGTATGCATTAGGCCATGGCATAGTGTCAGGTGGGCGTTTCTTATCGCAAGGACCTTCGCCTTGCACTTGTAAGCAAAGAGAAGTTGCAGCCCAATAGAAGCGATCAAGAAAAGAGGGCTTCTTGCGGATAGCGGCCTGGTTTGTTCCTCGTGAGCTCTTCTCGATAACTAAGTCGTGTGACGTTATAATGACTTTATCGTGTGCTTTGCGTCATATTGTGTTCCTTCTTTAGTTTGATCATAGTCATATTGATTTTCCCGCGTAGGTGGCGTTACTATCCGTTTTACCGTGAGCTCATTTAAGTATAATTTGAAGCTATAATTAAGCTGGGTTGTTCACTGCATAATATTTTCGTATGAGCATACGTGTACCTATTAGCAAATAGGTGTCTTGTTTCTATAATAGTGTGTCTTTGTTTCTGCTTGTGACCACTTCAACATTTTAATTCTGAAAGTGTTTTAACTTCTATCGATATCTAGATATCTCTCTTTAGAATTTTACAGCTTTATTTTCAGCCACCATTACGGGAGGACGGGCTTTTCAGTAGCCAAGCTTGCGACCGGCATGTCGAAGTTGACAAACAATAACAACAACTACGACGACGACAACAACACACTGTAAAGTTGGCATGGCTGCGTCACTAGAAAGCGTAGCTTAACAAAAGAATCGAGTGACAAACCAAATGCGTTTTGCACCTACAATCTCCCAAGCAACGCTTTCTGCCATTCCGATCTCCGGACATTCGAAACTCGTCAAGAGTGTTATCGACGCTTACAGCAATCTCCTCGAAGAAGAGACCCTCCGTGGCATCGTTCGGCGCAAAGTCTCGCTTTCGAGCAAAACGACAACCTCCGTCGATTTTTTTTTTCGATATATACTTCCTCACTATTCCGTAGCATAGGAGCAAAGGCTTATAGGATCGATGCGAAAGAGCGCAATCAACGTCCGATAAAAGAACGGGTATACCCGAGAACCTGATGGTGGCGCCCCCCTCTCCTATACACGTCAAAGAATGTTTTTCATACTGGCTGAAGAAAGTCACGGTATTGACGGTATCCCCGAGTGTATCTATCTATATGTGGCTTTCGCATTACCCGAAGGAATGGAACCATGGAGTATGGAACTAACCACCGTACTACGTTGGATGTCATCATCGCACGGCGTATTGAAGAATGCCAGAGTACTCAGTGCAGTGTTCGGACAGCAGTGCCGATAGAAAGATATTATTGGCATTTAAGCTGATTGTAATCAACGATATATTGATCAGTGGAACGATTTCCAATTATCATGCGCATTTGGTGAGAGATTCGAAGTTACAGCCGATAAGTGCCACATGAAGCGTAACAAATAAAGCCTACGTGAGTAAAGGTTCGACAAATGACGGAATGCTCTTAATGTCGCGCGTTCGAATCCCGATCGCGCCGACCACATTTCGATGGGGGCAAAATGCGAAAGCGGTCACGCGCATGGCTGAAAGGCTTCCTTTCCCTTCTTAGTACCATTCACTTTACAATGTATCACTTTAACGTCGTGGAGATGTCAGCAACACGCAACACTTGTTGCCAACATTATCTAATCCATATTAATTAAATTAGTACCCCCCCCCCCCGAACATTCCACAGGTGTTTTATACCATTAATGGACTACATAGCTTAGGCTAAGACAGTCGAGCAGTTTCCACGCATATCGGCAGCAGTACTAGCAGTAGTTGTCCTCAATGAATGGCTCACGTCCATTTTGTGGGATTAGCCAAGAATCGGTTAAGCAAAAATAATGAGTCACATGTGAATTGTACCTCTAATAGGAAACTTTGGACTGATCAGAATTAATATAATTTAGCTGTTTAGGGACTTAGCAACAAGATCGTCATGATTCAATTAAAAACCTTTTCAATAGCTGCGCAGACGTCCCTGCGACAACGTCTCAACGAGGAGGCTCTCAAGAGGACATCAGGCAACAGGGGCGTAGCCAGGGGGGGGGGGGGTTCAACCCCCCCCCCCCCCCGAAATTTTTCAGTTTTGCTGGCGTATATATACACGCGCACATACAAACGCACGCACGAACATACATGAAGTGTGGTTGAACCCCCCCCCCCCCCCCCCCGAAAAAAATTTCTGGCTACGCCCCTGTCAGGCAAGGTCTGGGTACGGGCTAGTTGGTATTCCATTTCAAATTGTGATCACAGCGCAAGGACATCAGGAATGGAAAGCTTCAATCCAGTTCAGTGATATGATCGATTCCTAATGGAATATTTCTCCTTATGAATACTTACTACGGCAAGATGAGCAGTTGCGTTTTATTTAGTTATCAGCACAAAATGAGCACAAGGGTGTTGGCGCCAGATGATGATGATGTTCTTGCAATAGATGAAAGATAGCCAGGCCAAGAAGTAGGTCGACGACTTTTCAGTTATGAGCTTTGAAGCGAAATAAAAATAATAAATGAAATTTTGAAACGTGCAAAACAACAATTACGAATGTTGTGCAATTGGGCAATCAGACCAGACAGATGAACGGTCTGTGTACCTTTGCAGAACGATTTGGAATGGTGACTGCAGAAGCTTCGCACGCGCACTTTCTCTTTGAACCATTTTTTTTTTCATCTTCTGAAATGACCTACTCATTCTATTGTACGGTTACGCGCCCATCTTTCGAGTGTTTTCTTCAGCCGAGCACAGTCCATTCATCTTCGTAACTCGGTTAATGAAAAACCGCTTTGGTTATACAAAAAACGCCGTAACACTTTCGAAGAGACGCACTTACGTATGTGCGTGGTCTATTTTACAGTGGAACGACCAAGCAGAATAGCCGCCCTGTTTCAGCGCGAGCGTCCCGCAACTCGATGTGGAATATGCCAAAGGTCACGAAGCCGTTCTCTTAAGCTGGCGTAGCCGACTCTTGACAGTTCTTTCTTTAGGAGGCTTTTTTACAGACACGCTTTCAAACACCTTGAAACTGATAATCCATCGGCTTCTTATGCGCAGAGAAACAGTGCCGCCTTCTCTACATTTCATCTCCCCCGTCTGCAAAGGTGAAGGGCCAGGAACAAGCCGGTCATCATGGACAGGAGAAGGGCATTCATACGACCTGCGAGCGTCCATTACGAAACGCGCCTTCCACGTTTTTCTTTTCTTTCTCCACGGTCGACGAGAGGCCCAATAGCAATCGCCGAGGCGGTATTTATAAACCCATTGTTGCCGGAGCGCGCGGCGTAATGTCGTATAGCCACCGGCCCCGCGAATTCTCGCGCTCGATGCCATGGGCAACACAATGGCCGCCGCGCCGCTGCTGCTGTGCGCGCTGAGCGTTATAGTTGTTCTTGACGGATTCCGGACGAGTGAGTTCGGCTAGGGAGGCACATGACACTCGTGTGCAGGTGGTGTGCGACTCGGCTCGCGTCACAAAGATGAGAAAACTGAGCATGCCGGGCGTTCGGCCGCGTATGCCCGGGCTGTCGCTTCAGCGCGCCCAGCATAATTAACCTTGTTTCGCCTAGGCTTCGCCGGTTAAGGGGGGCGGATGGCCATCCGCATCGAGTTCAGTGCGCACGCGTGAGAACCAGCCAACTCTGTCAGGAGTTGAAGCTTTCGAAGACGACGATTCTGAAATCGCTGCTGCACAGAGTGACAGGCATGTAGACATGTAGAAATATACGGAGCGCTGCCGGCGAAAGGAGACCTGAAGAGTCAGGTGTCCATGCGAAATGCGAAATTTCGACAAGCGTCTTTCCCAAGCACCTTACCTGTCGTAACAAAGATGGCCGACACCCCGCCAGTGCAAGACACTTGAAGATCAGAGACCCCTTTCATGAAAGCGCGGACGCTGCAAGGAACGAATGAACTAAATCCGCGGAGATCCGAAGGCTTTTTTTTTTTTTGCTATTCTTGTCCGAGGTGCGTTCTTAAGTTGAACAAGACGGTTTGGTTGGGAGAGGCGGCCGAGATCCACAAAATATCGCGTTGCACTTTCACTTCGCAAAAGTGTCGAGAGCTCACGTGGAGTCTCCTTATGCAGTGTTAACCTAAACAATACAGAAGCTAGTCGAAACGTTGGCTCCAGCGACATTGCCTGTTCAACGATTTCTCATCACTAGAGTAGCTGTGAGACAACACTGGAATAAGCTATGCGCTTTTATTTTTTATACCTCCAGAGATATCATCAACAAATATGAAGCCATTGTCAATTGACTCATTTGTACACTCATCTGGGAGTGATACAAGCGACGCATAAGCCAAATTTGCTGTCCGGCAGATATGCGTCTCCTACAGTAGTGCATTCAGATGCGGAGTACTTTCAGAGGTACTAGGATCAGGGCACTGCTCCCCACCTCCCCCCTTGTATTCCTCGCTTTATGCACTCTTAATGACGTACTTATGCAGGGACTATGATTCGGTGACTTAAGTTTTACTCGTTGCTGTTTCATGTTTTCAAACTCATATGTTATTGGTGAGTTTGGTCAAAATGGAGCAGATGAAGTTCGCAGTGTATTTTAACTTTTCCACTGCAGTCTGTGACGAGGTAACAGTTGGCTGCATTTGTACAAATATTATCGCCAGCTTTCCGTCATAAAAGACGCAAGACGTCAAACTAGCGCTGTCTTTCAAATAGTTTACGTCCTAAATATAAAAAAAGCAGCACTGACTCGAATTCAGCGTCCGTCCTGTCTTTTCCTTTGTCACTGTCCCCTGTTACTCAGCAATTTTGCTCAGCAATTTTGCTGATCAGTTAGAATACTCATTCGTAAAGTTATGAACTACATTGGGTAATACTGACTGCCGCCGTGTTGTTAGCGCAGTGTTAGCAAGGGGTCACTGGACTGTTACCTATCGAACAACTTGATGCGCTATCTAAACAGAGCCAACCATAAGCTCGCATTTGAGAGATCTTCATTTCATCTTGCTGGTGAATTGCTTATTTCCAATTCCGTAGCCTTACAAAGCGGCCAGGAACCAGCAAGATGGTCATTAAAAGCTCGAAACCCGAAAGTGCTCAACATTAGCCCCGGGAATAGATTTAACGCGACGTCACCGTGACCCACATCCTTCAACTGAACCGACATAACCAACGACGCAAGGTAGACAAGTCTATCAAACTCATGACGGGATGCCAGGAAACAACTAGTGAGCATGTGATTGTAAAACATGTGGTGTTTTTGTTTACATGTTAAAGAGACAGGGCGTGCAGACACGGACACAAGAAGGACGTCAACACACCACAAGTTATATGAATACTTACCAACTAGCTCAGCTCTCTGTTATTTTAAGCTTTTGTTTACATATGAAACCGAACACAATGCAGTGCAGAGTCTGCACTGCAGACAGAGGAGAATACAGCAGAGACATAGCGGAAAGACTGCTGATACTTGAAACATAACTGCATTTAAATTATCCAACTTCAGACATAAAGTATGGATAGCTTGCACGTGACGTCATGGGCGCACAACAGGGCTCCAACATGGCGGCTTAGATGACGTCAAGGTAGTGTAATCACGTGGCGATTAACCTGCCTCAGTGTGATAACGACGTCTCTGGAACGTTATTGGGCTTCTTTGCATGAATAACGAAGGAACCAGCATGCGATGTACTGATAACACTAGCGTGACATCACAAAGTTCGCGTGCCGCCATTATGGTGCTCCAACGTGGCTGTTTCGGTGACGTCCGTGCGAACCATAGATATACAACTGTAGTTAATACAAGGAAATTAAACTGACAAAACCGTAGAAAGAAACAACGATGCTTTTAATCCTTTACTTCCACAGCAGTTGTAAGAAGCTGGCAGACGTCTTCATGAGGTTGCGGATCACATTAAATATAAGCATGCTTTATTTCACCGAGGAAATGGCGTTAGTTGTAAAATATATTTAAAAAATATTTTGTATGGGGGACGATGGACGAAAAGCTTCCAGCTTTCATATGATCACCTTCGTCAAAGATTGAGCGCTAATGATGATAATTATCTTTTTGTTTTCGGATATACCTAATCAACACTTGCGGGTCTGACACGGGCGCCGCATAAGCAACACGTGTACCACTAAAGCTCAAGAAAGCGTTGCTGGCTAAACATCTTTTTATTAATATGTGGTACCCTGTAAAGCACTTTACAGCCTTCAAACAAACAAAAACCCTTTGCCTCACCAGAATTTGCAGAAATTGAGATGCAATGGTGTTTTGCTTGCGCAAATAGCCTTTTCGTTTGCGTATGGGTTAACGTTTTACTAAAACACCCTTTAGTAGGTAAGGGTGTTATGGGTTGACAAAACACCTGTGGCCCATACGACAGGAGTGCCAGCTGTTAATCGGAACTGGCTAAATTAAAAAGCTTTGAATATTAAGCGGGTTCTGTCTATTTATGTTTATTTAACAGATCTGTCTATTTTAACGCTATCTACAAGCCCGCCATAAATTTATGCATATTCTGTAAATGTTTATTGTTTAATTATGCAAAATAGGAATATCCCCACTGGCACAGAAAACGACGGTTCGAGATACTACAGCTATATATACCACATGGTCGGTGTATCGTTGTTTATCCCGAGCGCTCTGCCCATTTGGTGCTTATGTGATATGTCTTTGTGTGTACGGTTGGGTGTCTATGTGTGGTATTGCATCCCTTCATGCTGATGCAATGAAATTTTCCTTGACTGGGAGCTTTTTTTTTTCTGTGTTTTTCAGAAATAAGGGTGTTTAGAGGATTGGTAACCCTCCATGTTATGAGTGTTTTGATTCGTGAAAACGCCTTTTTCCTAGGGTGTAAGGGTGTCATAGACACGGGTGTGAAGTGGTTCACAATTATATAACTTTTTTTTTTTTCCCCTTGCTCCATTCTTCCTTCCTTTCTCTATTGGACCGCAGGAACCCGTGCCTACACTATCGCTGTTTATCGGCCACTGAGCGGGACGGATAATAGGAAACGAGTAGAAGAGGAAGAGAAAAAAATTCTACGTAATACACGTCCCCTGCGGTTCGCGTTTTTGGTCAAATCATAAGATCGGGAATAATCTGGGGCCACGAAGTTTCGCACAACGAGATACCCGCTGTTGAAGTTCGGCTATTTCATATTTATTGTTATAACGCGTTTCTAGTGTACGCATACGTAGTACATAAAGACGTTCTTTACAACAAACTTAATATGCGAGACTCCCTTGACTGGTGCTTGATGACATCGCATTGAGCAATAAATAAAAAAAGAAGGAGTGCAATATGAAAGTTATAGTGTTAACGTTCACGTGAATCGCTCGTGAAGCTCGTTCGCAAAGAGGTCGCCGAAGAAAGCGCACCGCAAAAGCGAGAAATTGATTCTAACTAAAATACACTAACATAAAATTTGGCGAAGAAACACATAACGAAAACAAGAATAAAAGGAGACTTGATTCGTGTGTTAGAGAAGCCATCGAAAGTGCTCTGTCGGCATCCAGTATGTTGAAATCGCGTCCTATATTATTCCATGTAAACCCACGCCTACTGAAAAGAACGCACCCCCATGGAGGTGAAATTTCGCGTGCCTTTTTAAGAACATCCGCGCATAATTGTATGCAAATCCTTCTTTCATCTTACCTTCTTTGCGCAAGTGTAACAGAAGAAGCACCCCACCTGCGTCGCAGGATTTCATTTAGCACGCGAGAAATGCGGAGTCCACGCATACAAATTCTTTTAAAAAATCGTATTTTGTGTTAGCACCGTACACTCTGTGAATGTTTCGCGAACAGTTACATTTAATTAGTCATAAGCTATAATCAATTTAACAAAACTACTGTAGGAACGAGTGACGACAGTCAGTTGACGTACGTGTACCTTGATAATGTCTGCGCGCTTCGATATACCATGCACACTGTAACGCTTGCCTTGGATGAAACCTGTAGTCAGGGGCGTAGTCAGACCTGTAGTCAGAAATTTTTTTCGGGGGGGGGGGGGGGTGTTCAACCATACCGTATGTATGTTCGTGCGTGCGTTTTTATGAGTGCGTGTATATACACGCGGGTCGGCAATTCTGCAAACTCGGCACTACCACCGAACGGAACAAACACCCAATCCCAGGATTTCGGGCTTGGCTACATGCCGAGCACCCTGAATACAACAAGGGGCGGAAGGCACGGGCCGCCTCCCTTCAAAGCTTACGGCGACCCCAGGCCCCCGATGCAGCTGAATATCAAGCGGGCACCGCTTCGCACGCCCCCCAAGGCGGCTGCCAGACACGCTGCCAGCATCGTAACCCAGAACGCTACTGCAAGAGGTGGCCATCGCCCTGGCCGCCCTCGACCCAGACTGCGACACCATCGTGACGACTCCCGCACGGCAATCACAACTATATAAAAGGCCGCATCTCACAGCAAGCATTACGTTACACCACGCCCCTTCAGCAGATAACCAAATCACGCTCGTCTGGATTCCAAATGCCGGCGACGTTATCCGCACCTCACCAACCTTAACGGCACACTCCGACACGAGGCCTGGTCAACCGTGCCGGACAAGGTGTACCCGCGGAACGCGATCGCCTCACCAGCTACAACGACATCACCAAAGCATTTTACGAAAGAAGAACCTTCCCCACCCCTCATCACAAGCACAGAGCCAGGCAACCACCCTGCGTTACAGCAAACACGTACCCGCACTACATCGTACCACAAGATATACCCAGGTAAGGTATGCAAGACCCGGTCGCTTCGCTCCCGCATATGCTGTGGGAGTACACCAGTACCCATCCGTTAAGACAACCCTCTCGCATGCTGCCGCCCTGCGCACTCCCACACGACCAGCTGGGACCCAGCGGCCCGCGACGGCGGAGAGGCAAGACCTGATCCCCACGCAGGCCCAAAACAAATTGGTATAAAAGTTTATTCCTCCTCCCTCCTGTGTTACCACCGTCTTGTGGGGGGAGGGGGTTTGAACCCCCCCCCCTGGCTACGCCCCTGCCTGTAGTACTGCATTTTCTGTACTTCACAGTGCCCGTTATTTATTAAAATTTATAGGCAGACATAAACAAATTTTTCGTTGCACACCTGCGGCTGCGTTGGCCCCGACTAGTACGTGCAAGCATGCTACACATGGGAGCGACTGATGCAAAGGTATACCATCTTCTACTGTCATCGTATATGCGATATATGCTGGTTACATTTTCGCTGCGCGACAGCTTATTATTATGTTGTTCAGCAATTTAACCTATACAAGGTTATATATACACCCTGACCGCACGCGGTATTGTAGACATTGAAGCCGGTTTTAGTAAGCATGCACCGTTCAAAAAACTACCCGCCGGCCTGCGACATGGACAAGGCGTCCTTTGTGTAGGGCACACATCAGGGATGGGACAAGACAGTCCTGCTAAACCGGGGTGATAAAAACGATCAAAACCATTTCGTGTAAAGATAACCACATCTTTGCATTGGACATAGACACCGACAGGTAGGTATTGAAGTGGTTTTCAAAATAATAAGAAGCAATGACATCAAGATTGCAAGTAATCTCGATGTAGCCTTCCGAGTGTCTATAAAAACAGCGTTACCTTAAATCAGTGAACGCAGTCCGTGTATTTAATTTTGCCGCTTCATTTTGCAATGCTTCGCAAGATGGCGTTATTTACTCTTTTTTTTTTTCTGTTGCGTCCTGATGTATCGCATTGTCACCTTAGCACACTGCCGTGAGATCAGAGATCATACCAGTTAACATTACGCATTTGTTCGACAGCTCGCATTCAGCGCCATCTGACATCCGCGGCGTCTTCTACGAGGCACAGTTCGGATATAACGAAATTCCCGATTATGCGATGCGAAACGTAGCCGGCTTCATTCATGTTGAGGCTTGTTTCCACGAAAGGGTGCCAGGAAATGCGCCACGCACTTCAATAAGAGTTTGCCGGTAATAAGACCGATTGTTTCAAAATACAGTTCGTGGTCTCTGGTGACGTACCTGGACGAGCCAATTTAAGGAGAGAGAGAGAGAGAAAGACAAAAGATGCACGGCACGTGCAGCGGTACTCACGAATGTGACGAAAGATAGGAGGAAGAAGAAGACGTTGGCCGTCGTTCGTAAAAATCCCATGGCCGAGGGAGCGTGCGGGCGCCGCCAAGCGCGTGTCTGTCACCGAAACCAAAACATCACTGGCGCGGAGATGCGGCCGACGCACGAATGCTCGTCACCGGACCCAGCGCCGCTTCTGCTTCGCCGTGCCGAAAGCGAGGGCAAACTTGTTTTGAGTGCTTTCCTCCGCGGCGGCAGCCAAGTTCGGTTCTTTCAAGACCCCCTCGTCCTCCTCTCCCCTCCGGGAGAGAAGGTGCATGCGCGAGGGAAAGGGCATCGTGACCTAGTGCGCATGCGCCGTGCGCGCCGGGTCATCGTCTGCCACTTTCGGATTGCTGGCGCGTCAGCCTGTTGCGGAGATTTTTACGAAATCTCGCGGCGCCACGAAGTTGTGGCCGCCTTGCGAACTATTGGGCCGTGAAGGAGCGTTCTTCAGTATTACACGGTAAACAGTTGGGCTAGGTACCTGTAACTGCCGCAGTACCCCACGTATTCGCCCACGATAGCAATGCATGCACTGGTGTCATCCGTCCTGCGGCTTCTTTACCTCCTCGGACCCACAAAGATACTATCGAGGAAAAACCATTTATAGTCATATGTGACTGTGTACTAGTCTATAATGATTGAAAAGAAACGCTTGCTTGATAGTACAAGCTCGTGCTCATATATCGGCGCATCCATAGTGAGTAAAGAGAGTTGACTTCTTAAGTTCAACCAAATGAAAATTGTATATTGTTTTCTTAAATACATATTGGCCTCGAGGCCCACCACTGGAAACGCCGGCGCCACCGTCGGCGTGACGTGCTTGGCAGGATCACGTGGTCTCAGCGGCCGCGTCGGCTGCTTGTGGCGCACTGCCGCGTGCTTTGAAAACGAGTTTCAAGTCCCACATGCGCTGCTGTCTGTTCAAATTCGGAAGTTTTCTCTCATTTTCTACTCAATTGAAACCATTGTAATAGAGTGGCTGCCTCCGAAGGCGACGAACATGGGGCTCTACCGCTCGGTGCCGCAGGGCCGCGCTTACGCAAAGGAGCCCAGTGTCAGCCTGCACTGGTAACCGCGGGACAAGAAACAGCGTGAAGCATGGGTTGTAAAGCTAAGAACCGGCAAGTAGCCATCCGCTACGAGTCTTGTGTGCAACAAGTACTTCCGCGACGAAGACTTTTGTTACTGCTTCGGGCCTGCGATGTTCGGTGAGTAGCAGACAGCGCGCACTGAGACGATGGCTCGCGCGCGCTTCCCGCCGGCAAATGATGCTTATCTGCCACAGGATGGTAAAAGCGCTACGTTTTACCACGTGCGATGCCATCTCAGAACCAATGCGACCTCTTGATCGTCGGCCCCGTGCTCAGCGTCCACAAAATCGGCTGCAGATGCGCAAGTCATTGTTTAGATACGTTAAATTAAAAAACGCACAGGGTCCCTTATGCATTCGTTAAAGATGACTAGAAGGCGAAAGCCATCTTCTTCTTGTCAGTCGATGTACTGATTCTCCCGCGCCCCCCTCCAAAAGCGTTCTGCGCCTAACGCGGTTTTGCACGGCCTCCGTGACCGATCACGGAGGCAATGCAAAGCGACCATGACGTGTGAATACGTCATCATGTGACGTCACATTATGTGACGTCATAATGACGCTACATATTTTGGCGATCTGTGACGTCATGATGACGTCATATGGTGACACCATCACGTGACGATTATTTTTTGCATCACTCGTGTTGACGCCGCCGACGCGGGACGCCGACGGGCAACCTTCCTATTTGATGAGGCATGCATTGCTTCATAAGCTACATAAATTTTGCATTGCCTCCGTGATCGGCCCACCGGCCAGCCCCATGTATTTTTTTGGAGCCTCATTTATTTACGTGGGAAAGATCCCACCCTGTTGGCGTTAGACACGACACTGCTGCCAAAATTGCTGGGGTACATGCCAAATAATTACTATCCTGTTTTGCGGCTGTTGGTTGCTGCAATAACTTCTATTTTATTCACCGCTATTTCAAGTTTATGTGGGTCCTAGTTAACAGCCGACGTTTGCAGAACAAGTCCGCAAACGTTAGTGTACTTTCTTTCTTTTCCTAGGCGTCGCACGCTACTATACATGCTCGGTCTCGTAGACTGGTTCTTCTTCCACCAGCAATCTCGAAGTGGTGAAGCTTTGGTCTATGAATTTGTTGATGACAGAGAGCGGCAAGTTCACTGGAATGCAAACGGAACGATAATTAAGGAGCATTAAAAAAAGGCGTCGCATTTGCTCACGTTTTGTGTGAGCACCAAACGAAACGAATCCGCTGAATAAAGAAACAGAAGCAGCGGCATTTGCCCGCTGAGAAGACCGATCAATACGCAGTGCGGGACAACTTGTCAAAGGACATTGAAACGTACCCGAATTTAGACCAAAAAAGAAAAAAAAAACACTGAATCGTCGGGACGGCAGATCACAAAGTTGCCATGCGCACCGAAGCCGCAGTTGTAAGGAAATTGTTTTTGAACTGTTCTGATAGCGTCCGCGCAACAGTAGTTGTTTGTTTACTCACAAATTCTCATATTTTGCAGCCTAATGTTCACAGCGCGGTGCCAAAATGCGCTCGAAGCAAAAGCGAAACCATCAGTACGAACATACATGCAGACGCTCATACATGCAGAGGCACCCTCAGTCGTCGCGAACCCGTGCGATCGCTGGCTTGGGGCTTCTTTCTGTTATGCTCCGTTTGGTTATACAGGCAGTCTACTCGAACGAGAGTAGACTATCACATAGTTTGCACTCAGCGAGTGACTACCTTTCACGCAAGAAGCCGGTTCAGGGGTCTGCAACGCGGTGACAGCGTGAAGCGGGTGCTCGGTTTTCTGCAAAGCGACAGCGACTGTAGACTATCTTGTGCTTTTAGTTCGTCGAAAATGATTATTTTGACATTAAAGAACACAGTTCATTTCGAAAGTACTTACAGAAATGCCCTGGAGGGCTTCCGCGAGGTGTTTTTGTAGAGCGCCGACAGCAAAACCTATGGGGAGCGCGCCGGCGGTATCCTGCCTAGCACGCAATCGAGGCGCGTCCGATAGAGGGCGACTCCATAACTCCTCGAGGCCAATACATAAGCTTCACATCCTACTGCAATTCTTCGCCTTCACTTTCATATTGAATTGCCGCGTCATCTTGTGGCACCTGAGATGTACAAGACATTTATTTTGTGTGAAAGGAAAAAAAAGCTGGAGGCACAAGACTAAATGAGACAGCAAAGCTGATGGGCGAGAGCTCGCTGGTAGTGCCAAGCCTGAAGGAAGTGTGGTGCCGGGCGGCCTTCTTTGTTTCTCATTAGTGTTCTCTTTCTTTTTCTCTCTTCTCTCTGTTTATTTCTATTTATTTCTTTCTCTCTTTTTCTTTCTATTTCTCCATGTTTCTTTCCTTTCTTTGTCTCTCTCTCTCTCTATTTCTCGCTTGCTTCTCCTTTCTTTCTTTTTTCTCTTTCTGCATTTATTTCTCTCTTCCTCACTCTTTATATATTATGCTTCACTCTCTCCCATCCTCCTTTACCGCCTCCTCACCCTCGCTTCCCTTTCCTAACCCCTTGCTGTATGATACTATACAAGGCTATGCTATGTTCTGTCAGCGTGCCTGCATAGCCGAGTTATTAAACGCTTGCCTTCAGATCTTGAGTACGCGGGTTCGGATCCCACTGCCTCGTGAGGAATCAATTAGCGTTTGCCACCCGCCTGTTGCCTTCTTCTTAGTGGACCAGTGGTGAGTAGTGGGATTTACCCAATTTCTGTGGCACCGACCCATTCATGGTCATGATAGCTTTCGGATCACGACAGACATTTTATGCCGAGCTAGAACAGCTTCCCCGTTAAAATTGTCACCCACATGGAATATCGTAATCCGTAGTCTTCCGTGACAATGCCATGTTGCGCACTCGGCGGGGGAGCTTTCCTCGGCAAGTTTTGCTGATATCTTTCTTTAAATTCATTGATACTGCATTTAAACTAATGTTCGAAACCCGTTTGAGGTAGCTCACTAGCAGCACTCTTTTCTTATAGGAAATATACATTAGCTAACGAAGCCAGCCGTGTACTTAGGCACGTAGCGGTTCTTTTTACACAATGTAACAGGAACTTACGTATCAATGATGAAGGCACATCATCCAGGATTGGAATTTTAAAGACTTGATGACATACTCCAGCTCTCTGTCCAGGGAATATTCCGCAATGGTTAACAAACTTACCGTATTTATTCGAATCTAAGCCGATGTTTTTTAAGAAAAAAACGATGTGCGAAAGTGGTGGGGTCGGCTTAGATTCGAGTACAATGATGAAGTTTTTTTTTTCTAGCTCTGTGAATTTCGAGGGTCGGCTTAGAATCGTGGCCGGCCTAGATTCAAGGAAATACGGTAGGTAAATGTGCCAGTAGCCTGAAATACAATTAGCACATGCGTGAAATTTAAGAAGTTTACAACATCATCAAGAATAAAATGCACGTGTGTCAGTCAAGCTTCAGTTTCTTTAACGAATGATGGTTTAATAATTTTTCCCGATTGTTTGACATTTATTATGCACATGATCCACATACCTGTCTTTTTCAATGTTTATGTGCTAGTTTCTTGCCTCTGAATAAAAATTTCTGGTGAAAGACCACCACTTGTTCTGTCATCTTCCTGCTGTCTTCGTTGCTTGTGCTGCTGCCTGTTTGGACTGTTTCCAACTCGCCGACCTTTTTCATTATTCTATTCCTTAAGCTATTCTTTTGTGACAGTACCATAACAGTAAATGTACTTCTTATTGCCAGTTAACAGTTTGTTGCGAAAATATGACTCGGTTTTTTACCAAATTGTAGCAAAAGAGGCTCCAATATATATCCATACGCTTCCTGTTTCGTTCAGTTGTCAGAAAAGATTTTTGGGATCCATTTTGCAGCAAGCTCGTTTCGAAGTCGTCGTCAACGCAGGCACACACTATCCAACGTATAATATTCCCAGGCGTGTAGCAGCAGTTGTAGTCGACATTTCTCGATTCACCGAGATCACGTCATGAATGTATTACCCATTTGCAGGCGCAACCGACAAAAGCAGGGCTGTCACAGGTTTCCTCACTTGCAACAGCAAAATGGTCCGTTTTAAAATTGACAACTCAATGTGAAACAGTGGCATGTGAAGGCCCTCGTCACAGAGTTTGTAACATCTTACACATGTTCACCATGGAAAAACGGGAATGGAATTACGATCTTGGGATCATCCCCTGTTTCCAGAGGTAGGCAGACGAGCAACAAACAAAACGTGCAATGCACGAAAAATAGTCTAACATGCAATTCCTGTACCTTGCAGCTCCTACAGTGTTAAAGACCCTGAGGAGAAACGTTAAGTTAACTGGCATTAGTAAATCATGCTTTTTTTTTTGCTAAGGCGGTGCAGCTGTTAATACTACGAGAGAAGGCTTTGAGAGTGCAAAAACGCACAGGAACGAACGATGAGTGTTTATGCGATCCTAATGTTCTTGCATTAGCCATGCTCATGCAGATTTTGATATTATCCATCTATTTGAAAGTTTAGTGGTCTTATAGAAAAAGAACCCTTGGATTCTCATAAATCCAACAAATGAAACTTGGAAAGTTCTGAAAACCCTAGCTGTGCCAGATAGCCCAAATTTCAGAAATTGAGATTGAAGCCCATGACCTCATAATCAGGCACTTGAGAAGTTATAAATGCTCGAGTTTGAGCCCAATAAAATAATCTTCAGATGTATGGAAGTTTGGACACTATTCTTTCTGCTCTTTCCCACCAAACAAAAATAATGCTTTGTTCTGCTCTTTAGTGTTTCTTTTAAAGAGTGTGTTGGGTGTCATGATATGCCGTGCCACCACTTGCCACTAGCTGTGACATATTGTGTGATACGACAACGTAACTTGCAAATCAGTGGCCTTTAGTTGGCTTCCATATGTAAAGGTAACCATAGAGTTTCCTACAATACTTACTAGAGGGAACTCTGGCGCTAGTGTCTATGGGAGCTGCAATGCATCGCGCTTCAGCCAGCATGGGAATCATGGGTAGTACACGGATTTGTCTAAACTTCGTTCTTTCGGCTCCGTTTGGCTCCGCGTCGGCTGCATCCGCTTTGTCGCAAAACGAAGTTCAGCAAAAATCAGCAGTTTCACTCCACCACTTTAACTTCTTTAGGCTCACCGATTCAAATCTGGTCACGAAGTTCACAACGATCCATTCTTTTATCCGAAAGAAAACCAAAACATAGCAATAAACAAAGCCACAAGTGCGTTCGAAGCCCGCAAGCACGAAGACTAGGCAAATCCGTGTACTACCCATCATTCCCATGGTGGCTGAACGATCGCAGCGCCAGAGTTCCCTCTAGGTCATTTTAGGAAACTCTATGAAGGTAACTTCCTATAGATGTTCAGAATTTATTGGTATGTCCCATTATAATTTTTAAGAGTTTTTGTTGAGAAGAAGCAGACATGCCTCTATATACAGTCGAACCCACTTATAACGATCCCACATATAACGATCTATCGGTTATAACGACCATATTTGGGTGCACTTACGATTTTCCTATGCTAAGCATTGAAGCTGCATCCACATATAGCGAACATTTTTCAAAGCCTCCTACTTTTACAACGAACACTTCAGACACGGTCGCGGTAAAAATATGGCGCATACGAAGCCAAAAAAAAGTTAAAACATTCCTTCTAAAGCGTGACAGGGGCGCGCGCTCGCGCGTGCCCCGCTCCCAGTTTACTCGCGACCACGGTGCTCGCGACTAAGATATCCCAGATCGGCGAGCACCGCACGCAGATTTCGGACGCTACGAGCGAGGTCTCTCACTTTGCAGGCGTTTCTTCAGTGGCAGAATGGCAGTGAGGAAAAGAAAAAATAGTAGGCAGCATGAAGCCTTGCGGTCAGCTTTCGCACGGTAACCTTTCCTGACGCCGTTCTCTGCAGCTACGACCGCCTGCGATGAATCAAACAATGCCTTGGAACGCAAGAAGGCATAAATGCAAGAAGTGATAACCGCGATAACTTTCCATCGCAAAAAGGTTCACTGCGTCCCTAAACTCGTCGACGCCACAATGTGCCGCAAAAGGTCGTCCGTCTTTTCGGTAACGGCAGAAACCGGTCGATCGGTGATTACGACTTCCGCGCGATTGCGGCGATGCTTTCGGGGATAAGCACCAGAAAAAAGCGAAGGCGAGGTGGCGGCCGTCGATGAACGTGCCATTATGACTTATAGCCGACAACCTTATCACAGTCATCTGTAGATATCTGCTCGGCTGCGCGTGTGGCGTACGCCGTACACTGCGGATTGACGGCGGTACGAGCGCGCCATGCTGCCGTTCGCAAGTACGCCGCCGCCGCGTCGTGCGAGACCGCTTTAAAGTGCGCGTCGCTTTGTAGAACTGAAAGTAGCTCGCTGTTGTTGAGCGGCGCGGGAACCGAGAAACGTCGATGCACTGACAGCGAGAATATACTGCGTGTTTGTCTACGTGACAACTCAAGTGCGCCGCGCATCGTCGTGCAGGGCCGCGAGAGCATCGCGGAGACGTCGAGTGCGCGTTGCTTGCAAAATGCTTTGCTTGTTTTCGCCGCGTTGAACGAAGAGGCTAGTCACCACACACGTGCACGGTCCGGAGTGAAGCAGGCACGAAGAACGTACAAATGCGCGCATACGGCAAGCGGCCCGGCAGTGACTCCGCGAGCCGAGTAGGCGACGCGCTGCACGCAACTAGCCAGGGATGATCGGCTCCACGTCGCGGTACCGCGCTTCGGTGAAATGGTGTCAGCTCATTGCAAAGGCGGTTAATTCACTCGTGAGCACGCAGCGGGCGTCGCTTCACGACGCGAAAAGGCTTAGCTTGTCACCGAAGGGGTTGTTAGCACTTTAACAAAAGTGCAAAGAAAAAAAAAAGCAGCTTGGCCGCTAAGCGCACGTTTTTAAGGGCGAGTCCATATACAATGAACTACTGATATAACGACCACTTTTCGCGACACTTTCGAGTTCGTTATAAACGGGTTCAACTGTAGCATCATTCAGACAAGCTTGATATTTTGCTTATCTGTGGCCATGAAATGCAGCTTCATTACTTGCAAAACTACACTGCAGCTACCTTCTCACTTCACCTGACAGCAATAATATCGGCCGCTGAATATTTGCAGTTTTTTTTTTAAAGATTTACAGTCCATACAATGCAAAACCTACAGGTTTTGATGCTCGCATAAGAGGTATAGCGTGCTGCATACCAACACGATAGCGTTAAAGAGCCCGTTTCGCAGAAATTCCGGTATCGGCATCGTTGGTTGTGAGCGAAACATCACTGTTGTCCGTGAGCGAAATCGAGATAGATGCAAATAAATAAATAGATAATAAAAATGTTCAGTTCAAGTGTGATTCGAACCCTGGCCTTCCATGCTGCAATCAGGTGTTTCACCAAAGCACCACGCCAGCGCTTGAAAATGCTTAAGAAAAAAAAACTATTCAGGAGTCATGCAGGCGTCAAGGAGTCCCATTAAGACATGGAATATTGCGTGGCAGAAGGGTGGAGTTGCGCCAGGTGTCACTCTATTTGAACTGCGCAACTAGGGGGTGGATTAAGGACCCACCCATTAAACAGCCCTCAGGCAGAATCAATTATAATCATCAGCAGCAACAGCACCAACAAAGCTAAGTAGCGTTTGGTGGCGGGCTAGTTGGTACATGGCTGAAGTTGAATTGATGACGCAAATGCCCGGACAAGGACGCGGTGCGCTTGTCCGCGTCCTGTGTTCTTCATCCTTGTCCGAGCATTTGCGCAATCAATTCAGCATCAACAAAGTGTACAGTTGCTCGTATTGCATTACAGACGTGTAGCGGCTACTTCGCCGATTCACAATATGATGAATGATGGCATAGTGGGCACGTTGCAACTGTGCTTGCAAACGCATGCATTCTTGGATAGTTTGAAAAGGCCAATATTACGCGCACAGACCTTCGTTTCCTCGCAGCACAGTTGAGGTGTCTACTAAAAAGCGAAGCCTAGTAAGCGAAGGAGAAGACGATGCGAACGAGGCTTGATCCCGCTATCACATTCTACTCTTCAAGGCAAGGCTTAAGCGCCCTCAGGTTTTTCGTGTCTTGTTTGGATAAGCCTCAGTGCACGATAACACGGACAATAATTTGCAGTAATTTTCTGTATTGAGCTTAGCAGATACCGCAATAGAGCGTGCACACACAAAAATAACCCTAAGAGGACGAATGAAATGTAGGGTGGCTGGTGCGGCTGTATTTTTGTTTTATGTCATATGTTTATGTAATTTTTCGTGCGGTAGTATTCTGTTGTGGTTACGACTTCCATTGGTGATGAAAAAGATGAAAAGGCGGGTCAGACACTTTTTTCTCTGCTGTGGTAAACAATGGCACTAACTGTGACCAATCTGTATCATGAATGCCTTTCAACGCAAGTTAACTTACTAATAACAAAGTTACCTTTGCAATGACCAGGTTTCGTTGCTGCATCTTCAACAAACAATCCTACAAAAACAAGACGAAATCTCAACCTTTGTTAAATATATCTGCAATAAACGTCATCAAAAATTGCTGATCGATTCCCAAGCAACCTTTTTTTTTTTGTTCTCATTAGCAGGGAATACAACTGAAACATAAGGAACAACGTTTACGAACAATCAAAATAAGATAAGCCTTCCAAGTCCCTGGATAGAGCTGCCGCACATGGTCTTGCCACAGCGATACGATATGACGTGATCCCTCTTTCGAAGCAACAGTGATTGCAGTGCCGGCACCTCTAGTGTTAACTGTCGCACCCTACGCTGTCAGTAAGGTATACTATTTAGGGCTGTGCGAATAGCGAAATTTATTCTCGAATCGAATTCGAACCGAATAGTGCCGAAGAGTGGCCAAAAATGCCGAATATTGAATCGAATATTGAATACAAAGGATTTTATTGAAAATTGAAAGAAAGAAGAAAGGTAATGCTGTGCTTCATCGTCATGAGTGCTCCAGTCCCAAAAATCTTCGGCCGCCCGTTCACAGCAACGTTTTAACTGCGCGCCGGAACGATGGGAGTTTCTGAACGAGTGGTGCATTGCGGCAGTGGCGACTGCACAGCGTGAACAAATTTTCACATGTCAAGCCAATCACCGAGGGTGTCGTGGGCCAAATTCGAGATGTTTCACGGCACGTGCAACATACGTGACCGAACTATGCGAGAAGTTTGTGCCTTCGTTTCAGAAGCGAAGTTGTGAAGGGCTTGATAGTTCTCTCGTGTTTTTCTTGCTTACGGAAATGGCATAATCTCCTTTAAAATAAACATGTGGTCGCTTTGAACCAGGATATCGGTGAAAGCTTTAACGAAAGGCATACTGTAAAGGCAGCGTTAGTTTTAGCCACCCCACCCTAACCAAGTTGCACCATTGGCCTTTGTCGCGTCTTAGATATTCGTCATGTCGAATTATTCGAAACTTCGAATACTAGCTGTTTGAAAGTCGAATCGAATTATTCGATTAGGTATTATTCGATTCGAATTCGAAACTCGAATATTCGCACACCCCTAATACTATTATGATGGGCCAAATAGATTTCAATATTTTTTTATAGTGTGGATTGTGCAAAAAGAGCAGCCCACAATTTTAAAAACTCCTAACATATCTGCCCTATTAAAGGTCAGTAATGATTTCGGAAAGATATGCTCCATAATGAGGTGAACCCGCAAATGCCTTTATTACAAATCACCTGTTTCACTTATGTGCTAGGAATGTTAATGAGATTTGCGTCACACAAATGAACACATTCGTACGAGCGATGCCCATAGACCAGTGGTTCTCAAATGGGGGTCCGCTCAGAGGAAATAAAATGCGTTTTTTGAAGCCCCACTATGCCCCATGGTATCAGCCCCTTCTGATTTTCGGTATGCGTCCTCGCATAGCATCTTTGCATTGCGGCGGAGCTCACTTTTGTTTTTCCTTCTCCATGGGATGGCTGCATAGGTCCGCAAAAAATGTGGAGCTCATTCAGACTGACTCATGGAATATATTTTGTCCTTAGAGCTCACTCAGACTAACACTCACCAAATTTTTCCTCAACTGGACTCAAACTCACCAATATATTACTCACTCGGACTCCCTCAGACTCAGACTCACGGCTCGATCCGAGTCCGAGTGGGTCTGAGTGAGTCGACTCACGAGTCCGTTAGCATGTAATTGGTTTTTAGATGCGAAGTATCTTAAGGCGGAGCTCAATCCGGTGGTGGTGGTGTCGTGACCACCCTTACTGTGCATGTGCATAGCCTCTCCACTCACCCTCTCCCCTCCCCTCCTTCCCTCTCCACTTCTCCTCTCCCCTCCCCCTTTCCACTCTTCCTCTGAAATGCGGGCTAGACATGCCGAAATTCTCTCCTGCGCAACGCCGCGATGAGCTCGAACGCATGCGCGTCCCTTCCGCTTCTCTCTCCTCTCCCACGCTGCCCCCCTCTCGCCCGCCTGTCGACCGCGTTCCCCGCTCGCCCTGTGAGAATTAACGGCCAGGCTAGATGAAACATACGACGCGCGTAGCGTCCCTCTTCGCGTTCCAGGACGCGAGGTCGGTAGCATGCCCAACGAACGCCAACGGAACGCAATCGTGCAAGTGCTCCGGCTTCGCATCGCCTCATGGTCCCCTTTAGCGGGAGATGGTGTAATTTTTTTCTTTTTTTCAAGATTTCAATGCACTGAAACGCCAATATCTTGCATAATTGGTGCTCTACAATACGCATTTTGATCTCGTACCTTCACGTACGAGTTATCAGTGATTGCAGTCCAGTAAGGACATTTTTATTGAAAGATGACTCACACGAGATATTTTTATCAAGAACATCCTTTGAAAAGTTTTGCGGGGGCGGGGGGAGGGGTCAAAGCACGATTCTGATCAATAAATATTGAGATGGCGGGTGAACGCTAGTGCATTAAAGTATCTGTAAGTACAAGTGAGGATCAATGTGAGCCGTCATAAGGCTGATAGTAATGCTGCAGTTGAGTAGTTATCACCATAGGTCGGCAAAAAGATTTGCAGCTCACTCGGACTCAGACTCATCAAAATTTCCTCAACCGGACTCACTCGGACTCACACTCACTACAATTTGTCTTAACCGAACTAACCAGGACTCAAGCTCAACAAAATATTACACACCCGGGCTCACTCACTCAGACTCGCGGCTTGATCTGAGTCTGAGTGAGTCGACTCATGAGTGAGTTTGGTGACCTATAAATGGCTGGAAAGCTTTTGTTGCAGTTTTCTATGACATATGCATAGCATGCTTTTTCCACGCTTGCATACTTAAAAGCAAACATAGCTAGAAACAGGTTGAATGTGGCTACAGACTGCACAACTTATAGGCATGCTGATGAGATCGAATTGGTGCGGCACTTTAGTTTGACCGTTCTTTGCCTGGTAGAAATAAAGGGCACCTACTTCACGTTGCATGTTGCATTACTTTATGACCCCCCCCGCCCCCTCTTTCTCTCAGCGCAAGGGGTCCCCCATTACTTCCACCGATGCACAAGGAGTCCCCGTAATATCCATGGCTGAGAACCACTGCCAGACATATTTCACATTTGAATGCGTAACACTTCCATCAAATAGTGTGCCTTAAAATTCAACCCAAAATTTGTAGCAAGACATTAAATCAGCGCAGTTCACAACAGCCGCAGTTGAAACACCGTGTTGCACTCGGAAACAGCTTCGGATACAGCCATAGATATATATTTATTCTTTTTTTCTAGAAAGCGATGATACATGAACTTATGTACATATGTATAAGAATGCGAGAGTGAGTCGTCCAAAATATGCCCAACGCGCTGGAGTGAAAAATCAAAAGCATACACCTCGCGGCAAAACCCTCCAATTAAAAAAAAAATTTAAAAAGATACCCCATGCCAATTTCAGGATCCACTCTGGTACATGCCAGCCGCGAGCAACAGGTTTCTCCTCGTGAAGTGCAGCGCCAAGATGGATGTCGCCTTGGTCGGATACGAGCCCAACAGGAGGCCGTCACAGTTTGTCCGCACCGTTGGCGCGTGGGAGATGTTGAGATCTTCGAGATCTATCTCGTCTATGAGCCGCGCAAAGTCCCACAGCTTGATGCAGTTGTCGATGCCGCCCGAGGCGAGGATCGCCGTGTCGCGGCTGAAGCAAAGGCAGTAGATGGTGTCCGTGTGGCCGGACAGCTCGGCGAGCAGGTGGCCGTGTGCGATGTCCCACATGAGGATCTTGCAGTCGGCGCCGGCGGAGGCGAGGAAACGGCCGTCGTTGCTGAACTGGAGGCAGTAGATGCGCCCCTTGTGGCCCGTCATGTAGCGCACGCAACCGCCGGACAGGACGTCCCACAGTCTGACCGTCCGGTCGCTCGAGCCCGTGGCAATGTAGTTGCTGTTGTGGTGGAACTGGATGCAGTCCACGTCGGACACGTGCCCTGCGTGGTGGGAAAGACGTGTATCAGCGTGATTTGTACTTGTTAACTTGTACACGAATTTGCCAGAGGCAAAAGTGAGATGCGCTTCAAGTCTTGAGAACCACAGTTTTACATCCCCTGACCATAGCTGTGTGTAGTACAGCTGTGTCCATCCTTCCTTCCAGGTGCTTAGCCATCACATTATTTTGAGAAAAGATTAATAATAATTTCTGGGGTTTTACGTGCCGAAACCACAATATGATTATGAGGTGTGCATTAGTGGAGGGCTGCGAATATTTCGACCATCTGGCATTGAACGTGCACTGGCATCACATAGCACATGAGCCTCTAGCGTTTCGCCTCTATCGAAATGCAACCGCTGCGGCAGGGATTGAAGCCACGACTTTCGGGTAAGCAGCCGAGTGCCGTAACCACTGTGCCACTGCTGTGGACATTTTCTGAGAGGAAAGAAGAGGACTCTTAACTCCCCATGCTCATGTACCCATAATATTCATACAGTGCTCACAGAATGAAACGCGGCAATTTAGGGCTAAGTAATGCATGCACTTTGGTTTCCACTGCCTTCAGTTCATATCACAATGGCATAATAATTGACTCGTGCATTCACATCAGCGCCAACTTCATCTTTGGTGTACGGATGAGCAGTGATACGATGTGGCTATCTCAAGGAATGCACACTGAAATACCACTTGTTATACCTCAACTGGCATTTAAATCCGTGGGCACCGTACATACACAAAATGTGTAAAAGAACATCAAGGGTGGTCTAACCACCTCCCTTCCCTCTGCCTATGCCGATGCTTCCTTCTTTCAGTCATACTTGTGCTGCACATGCATGTGGATTCATGCAAACCACCTCACTTGCAGTGCATGCAACCAATGACACGCAGTGTTTGGAACCTCTCCGCAAAAACGTAACATTCTTATCACATTGTTCGGTGTTGCTTGGTTCGGTGTCACTGGACTTCACAAGTGCACCATGCCTCCAAGATGTGATGCACCAGTGAATTACAGTGCAACAATTTACAAAATCAGGACAAGGTACCTGGTGAATAGAAAAACAAGAAAATCTTGGAGACCTCTCCGACACTGCTTTACAGAGAAGGAAAAATTATGTCAGGTGTGCATGGATTTAAATGATTATGCTATTGCTTCGAACACAAGTGTGATGCAGCAGTGGGTGTGTCCGATTACACGTGTGGTGAGGGTACACACCTTCTCCACGCATAACGAGTTGGAATTGTGCACCCTCCACAGAAACACTAGTACATTCATACATCTTCCTGCTGAAGGAATTGAAGATACCATATTTTTGCCATGACTGCAAAGTACTAGCCCTACCGCACAAGGGAGTGTGCAGAAGTTTCATCCACATATGAACACGTGGTGCAGCCAACTACATGTGCTAAATATTTTTCTGCATACTTTTTTTACATTTCCAAAGATCATAGGGGAATACGATACGCTTAGAAGCCACATTTTCTTCAGTGAACTGTGAACAATGTATTTCCACATTTTCTTATTCTTCTTGGAACATTCAAACTGCAATTCACAGCATTTTGGAGGCACTAGGCCATGATTAATTCGGCAGTAGTTCCTTTAAATTAAGAGATTTATGAGAAGAGAGAACAATTTGCATGACCGAGATTAACAAAGCTAAATAAATGAAAAGAAACCTCAGGAACAATGACAAATTCCAACATAAGTGGTGACTAGTCTGCCATAACTGTACACTATGAAGACTGTTGCAACTTCATCTGTACCACCATTAATAAGCAACAAAACTCGTCATTAACTGCTTGTTTTGTGAGGTAATTAACTGCTTTTGCTACTACTTCTGCTTGCATTTAATATGCTTAATGTAATTAAACATTAACGTTACATGGAACCATAGGTCGGCAATAAATGTGGAGCTCACTCAGACTCACTCATTAAATATATTTCGCCCTTAGAGTTCACCCGGACTCAAACTCACCAAAAGTTTCCTCAACTGGACTCACTCGGACTCAGACTCACTGAAATTTTTCTCAGCTGGACTCACTCGGACTCAAGCTCACCAGAATATTACTCACTCAGACTCAGATTCACAGCTCTGAGTCTGTGTAAGTCGACTCATGAGTCCGTTAGCGTATAATTGGCTTTTTTGACCATGGTGTCAATGCTCTTTAACGCCAATATCTTGCATATTTGGTGCTCTACTTGGTGCCTTTTGATCTCGAACCTTCAAATATGAGTTGTCAGTGGTTGCAATCCAGTAAGGACATTTTTATTGAAAGTGGTGACTCACACAAGATATTTTTATCGAGAACTTCCTGTGAAACAGTTTGCGGGGGGAGGCCAACCTGCAGCCCCCCCCCCCCCAATGTTCAACATAACTCATGCCTCTGATTTTTGAAGTATGTGCGAGTCGGTGGGAGTATAAACGTGACCCGACACAAGGCTGCTGAAGTTGTGTAGAGAGAACGATGGGTCGGCAAAGAAATGTGGAGCTCACTCAGACTCACTATAGAAATATATTTTGTGCTTAGGGCTCACTCGGACTCAGACTCACCAAAATTTCCCTCTGCAGGACTCACTCAGACTCACTTAAATTTTTCTCAACCGGACTCACTTGGACTCAAGCTCACCAAAATATTACTCACCCGGACTCACTCAGACTCACGGCTCGATCTGAGTCTGAGTGAGTCGACTCATGAGTGAGTTTGACGACCTATGCATGGAACATTAATGTTACATTTTATGAAACATGAAACACTGAACATTACAATGCTCAGTATGGCCTAGATGATACATCATATGCAAAACGTCAATGTAAAACCAGATGAACGACACAATTGGCACAGCAATTTTCAGACAAAAGTCCTAGTAACATGCATAAAGTGGGAACTAAAATCAACCGCTGCCTATGTGAACACGTTTCTTTAAAAGGATGTTCTACAGTTATCCTTTCATGAAGAAGGTGCAATCCTTAAATGTAAAACAAAGAAGTACCATGAACAGCGTGTCTGTGAGAGATTCGGAGCTTTCAGTGTATAGATAGATAAAGGTGCATGCATCAATGCCACTCCCTGCATCTATTCCCGTAACAGATTATCCCGCTGTACTGTCAGCTGCAAAAATTTGCGGGATCTGCAGCGCGTGGCGCAGTGACGGAAAACTGCATTGCTGCGCCACCTACTATCACATGGCGTTGTGTTGAGCCTATCAGCTGCAGCCTCCGCGACTAGCTTGCCAACGCATCGCTGCTGGAACTAATCGCGGAGGCCACAGCAGATAGCCTGAACACCACGCCGTGTGTCGGTAGGTGGCACAGCAATGCAGTTTTCCGTCGCTTCGCCACGCGCTGCAGATCTCGCAAACGTTTGTGGCCGACAGAACGGAAGTGACGGAACCGAGGTGCCACTACAGCATCCATTTGTCTGCTGTCGATCGTGGCGGCCAGCACGAGCCCGCAGTTCATGACCAGGTGGCATGTGTTTGGTCAGCGCTTCATTGGTTGGGTGTGCGACTTTCAGTTCCATGTGGGTGGGCGTGCGATGGATGGCAAGTGGTGTTGCGTTGTCAGCTGCACACGATTCCCAGTACATTTACCATGACATGTCACTAAATGCTCGCAATTAATGATTATCCTTCGTCTCAATAGTAAAGTGTTCTAGCTAGAAGTGCCAGCATACTGCATGGAAAGTATGATAATACTGTGCAGGCTGAATAGTGTACACGCACGAGCTTTATTGTAGTGAAACACTTTTCGTAACTTATACCGGGTCCACCATGGCCATGTCTATCCGTATACGGAAAGCTGCGCATCGTGCAAAAGGTGGCTCATACTTAGCTTACATTAAACTTAACCAACGACTGGCGTGATGTAACGCTTTATGCACAAACTCATGCACTCTTCTCATAACAACATCAGAAGCTTTAGTTTGTCCGCAAACTTCTTAGCGTTAGTATTTTACCCAATCGCAACGGCTACAAACTTGGGTGGCTTGGACAAGTGGTGCCTTCTGGCGGCGTTATGTGCAACCAGGCAAGCACATACGTAAATTCATCGAAGAGGAATGACAATTCTAGTTGGCCACCAAATGTGTCCGAATTGCAGCCATCACTGTCCGACAGCTCCGAGGAGCTTGTGCCCGTGGCACAGCAGTCACAGACATAATATGGCTGGTGCAGTGTGGTCCCCCTTCCGCTGAGCGTCTACTCTTCGCGGGTTTCGCAGCTTTCATGCCCTGCGCTGGGGGGACCGGCATGCCTTGCACGATTTCCGATTTTTACCAGCTTATACATCACATGAAGACGGTACTGCTCGGCTGGGTTTCAGCATTGCGCTTTCTTGCTTTTTAAAGTTACTTTCGAATTTGCTGCGTATTTTTACTATCGGGCCTATGACAGGAGCGTCTGAGGAATGTAGAAGCACCATTACTTTTACATGGTCAAAAAACCGTCGGAGTTGGCCTTTAACATGCACCTAAATATAAGTGTACAATTTAAGCCTATATCAAAATGCGGAAATAGAACCCACACCCTGAAGCTGAGCCACACAACACTTTCTACCAGGACGGTAGAAAGCAACAGCAAAAGCTTTTTAGTACAATGCCCGCTAGATAACAATATGTGTTTCAACGTGCTAAGGTGTAGCTGCTACCCAAATACTGATCCCAATGAAAGAAGCATGTTCAGGATAATTATATTACGCTTCTGACATTTCAGTTCTAGTTTATGCAGTTATACTCCTGTCAAACAGGCAACCATGAATTTTGAACATATGTTGAGCCATGGCTGCTGGTTGTGTGAGCCATGAGCTTCAAGTTATTATCGTCTGTGAGATTCATTTGGAATTATGCTATCTCCTCAAACATGTGGTCTACCCATAATCTCATATGAACGCATATCTCACACTAAGTCTATGTAGCTCTTTCTACAGCGGAGTCCCACTACTGCTTGCTTGTGCTTTCAGTGGTGACGACAATGAAGCAACTTTATTGCTTGTTGCTATGACTCTATAGTCTAAAATTACAGTAAAATCATGCCAAGATACTGGCATGTGCAAGCGTAAATATGGTAAGAGTGAAATGCATGAAGGAAATGATTTCAAATGGCAGCGCAATGGCTTTTCTCTAGTTATGGTAAGGTATTCGTGTAGATAGTAGGTGCACTCAAGAGCAGAAATGGTTTTAGAAAACATACGTTGCAAATAAAATATAGCATTCTTGACTGGAATGTGCAGCTTAAAGTCTATTACTTTGCTGACTGTAGAGACTTATTGTCTACAGTTTTAGTGGCTTCACGATACTGGAGAAGAGAGTACTCCATTCTGTCATCATCGGAAATAGCTGAATTCCCTTCATGAGAAGCTCTATTCAACTTCCTTCAAAGAAGGGCGACCGGGCAACACTGAGTGCACCTCCCTAAGCATAAAGACATTATGACATTGAAAGCCACGTGAAAGAAAGTGCGGGTCAACCAATTCAGGTGAGGCACATGATGAGTTAACGAGTTTACCCATTCTAAAGAGTGGGGACATCAAATGAGGAGACAAGCACCAATAGATTATTTTTCTCTATGGATAATTATAACCCTCGAGAATCTATGTCATTGTTGATGTTACGTTCAGGTGGTGGCACGAAATCTCATGCATTCAAAACGGCTAAAGTATGAAGCCCCTCGGTTCCGTTTTTATCACTGACAGCACAGTGCACCACCGGAGATGCACTGCAACTCGCACAGCGAGCACCAACACGGCTGGCCGTGACAGCACGAAAACACAAACGCCTTCTACGTTTCATCAATGGCCACACCGGAAGGAGAACGAAGAACCACATGCAGCTTGCGAGACACCAGGTCCCACTCGCTCGACAACACGCATCAAGCAGAAGCACAGCAAAACCCACAAAGGCACGCACACGTCTCACACGACAGACCTGTGAACACCCGTAGCGGCTGGTAGGAGTCTGTGGACCAGAGCCGGGCCGTCCGGTCGTGGCCGCACGAGGCGAAATAGAAGCCGTGAGGGCTGAACCGCACGTCCCAGACGGGGAAGCAGTGGCCTCGGTAGCAGACCACGTTGGTCCATGTCAGCAGGCTCCACAAGCGGATGGTGGCGTCCTCCGACGAGGACAACAGGTACGTGTGGTCCGGGCTGAAGCTCACCGCCGTCACGGGACCGCTGTGGCCCATCAGGACACGCACGTCGACTCCGCTGCGGTCGTCCATCATCCGGTAGAGGACGTCCTCGGCGTCCTTGTCGATGGTCTCGAGCTCGTGAGCCGACCTCATGCACCTGAGCTTGTGCGGGGTCAGGGTCCACACCCGGATGGAGGAGTCTCCGAAGCCCGCGGCCAGTAGGGTGCTGTCCTCGGAGACCTCGGCCACGGTGACGCCACGGTACGAGTTGAGGAAGGTGTAGAAGCAGATGGACGGCAGGCTGTCGGGTCCCAGCCGTACCCGCTTGAGGGCCTCCTTCATGGCGCTCACCTTGTCCATCTTGTCGGCGTCTCGAAGCTCGGGAAGCGGGATCCGGCTGTTGGGCGGCGCGTTGGGGTCGTTTCGCGCCTTCTTGGAGAGCAGCGTGTCCTTCTTGGGCTTCTTCTTCTTGGGCTTGTCGCCTCCCTCACCGTCTCCGCCTTCTTCGTCCTCATCCAGAGGGATGGTCAGCTCGGGCTCCTTCAGAAGTCCGTAGTAGACCTTGACCTTGTTCGCCTGGCGCGCCGCCTCTCCCAAGAAGGCGCCCGCCGTCGCGTCTAGCTGCGCCTTGGCGCGCGCGATCCCTTCGTAGACGTCCAGGTAGAGGTGCTCCTGGACGATGTTCTGCAGCACCGAGTTCTTCTTGTCCTGCAGGTATCGCTTCAAGAAGTTGTACGTGTCGCGAGACATGCGCACCGTGAACTGACCCGACCTGAAGTTGTCCATGAATTCGTTGCCTTTCATGTGCTCCTTCTTGGTGAGGCAGCCGAGCCGCTTGACGTCCTCCTGGTAGTACTCCTCCTGCTCGGGACCGAAGCGCTCCATGAACTTGACGGCCTGCCGCTCGTGCTCGTTGTAGACCAGCTCCAGGTACATGTGCACGAAGGCCGGGTACAGCACCATGGCTAGCTCGTGACGATACGAATCGAGCGAGCCTTCCACGAACCGTTTGAAACTGGTGTAACTGTCCTCGTAGATGTCGGGATCACCCTCGCTCTTGTAGGTCGAGAGGACGCTGCTGACGTCGGAGCCGGTGGTAGGAGCCGTCGCCGAGTCGTCCTGCAGGTCTTTCAGGAGCTTGGCCTCCTTGCGGAGGATCAGCTCCGTCTCCTGGAGCTTGTTCTTCTTGAGGAACTTGAGCACGGCGAGGAGGGAGCTCTTGTCGAGGCCGCTGAACGGATTCTCTTCATCCTCGTCCTCCTTGTCGTTCGGCAGGGAGTTGGTCGTGCTCGTAGTTGTCGTTGTGGCGGGTGCAGAAGCCGGTGCGGCTCCTGCATCGCCGTTATTGAGCACGACGACCATCGCACCGTCGGCCGATGGCTCCGCCATTTTGAGCGACGCCGACTGGCGCTCGCGGCGCGCGCAGGGATGCCAGACAAACACGCAGGTGTCCGCCGTAAACGCATTGAACCCAGTTAGATCTTCAAACCTCACGTAAAAAGATAATTTACCAATGCTCAAGCAATAAACAGCGTTCAATAACTGCATTTGGCCAATTTGTTGCGAGAAGAAACTAAAAAACGTAGTTGTCGCAACTTTCTCATAGAGAACGCTACCTGCCATCATAACAACGTTTTTATAAGTTTTTTTTTTACTTTCTAATACACGCTACTTTTGTGTGTAATTTATTATATTATTCGATTGCGTTCATAGTTTAAATTAGATATTACATTGTTTTAATATTTAAGAAAAAAAAAACACGCAAAAAGCTTTCTTTTTCTTTTCGGTTTTAGACATGATGGCTGCAATTTCGACGTGTAGCTGGAGAAAGACGTCGAAATAAGGGTGACTGTTCTGCGCGGCCAATTTGCATGGTGGCATCGTCCTCTTCCTAAGTTTCAGTTGCATTTTGTAAGTGATGGGCTCATTGCCGCTATTTCCACATTGAACTAGATGCTGACAACCGGAAATTTAGACCGCTTTACATCACCGTCATAACCGCAAGCCGGCCTGGCAAGTGTGTTGTTTATTATACAGTGTAACCACGCCAACACGTTGTTTCGTTTTCAATGCGTTTCCACTTGTTAAGTGTACTACTAATCCTGCGCGAACGTTCACAAGGTTATGGTCGCTGCCAGAGCTGTGTATATGGGGATATAGTGCCTGTCCTTGTCTTTTTAAGTCCCTGCTTAAGTTACGCGCTCGTGAGCTTGAAGTGCACTTGCCGTTTGCCTGTGTCAGCAAGACCTCTGGGTAAGTTAAAGGGGTACTGACACAAAATTTCGCGGCCGAGATAGCCTTCTGGATCGATTTCCGTGTACGTACGTGTACCATCTGCGAAATATCGACAGCGAATAAAGCTTGGAAGGTATTTTATATGATATTGAAGTTCGCGTGCGCGATCCAGCATTATAGGGCGCACCTATTGCATTGACACCCTCGGAGGTGACCCGAGGTGACCCCCTACTTCCCATACGTAACCGTTGTAGCCGGTACAACAAGTTGTGATGACGTCGTAGCCGCCATTTTTGTTTTGACGCGCTCGCCGCTGCGCTGTTGGTGTCTCAAGGAAATCGTCGCCAGCAGACGACGATGAGGAGGACGACGATAACGAGGACGATGATGGCGACGTCCATCGCGCAGCACGTGCGGCAAGCGTGCGAATGCGAGGAGACGACGCGAACGCGCGGAAGTGCGTCACACTTCTGTGTGCTGACGTGATCGAGCGCTGCAGCCGCTAGGTGGTGATAGTTGCACCCGGAGGCTTGTCGTTTTTGAAACCGAAACTGACACTGGTCGGTAATGAGGAGCCTGTAATTAATTATCTGTCGCGCGCTGCAGCAAACGATGTGCCGTGTTATGACTAACAGGCCCCCAGCAACACATTGCAGCAAAAAAAACGCGAGGCCAAAGTTTTTGTGTCAGTACCCCTTTAACACTACCGCCGCTAACTTCTCGGCCGATGAATTTTTTTCTCTTAAACAGTGCACACCTTCTTGGAGACTGTAACAATGCCTGACATGGTTCTTGTGTATTGAAGTAGTCTCGACGCTTGCTTGCAATGATGTTTGCTGATGACGTGCGTCAGTGTGGAATTTGTGCAGTGATATTAACAAAGTCATAACGGCAAACAGCTGAGCTATTTGGTAAGGGTTCATCGCAAAAGAAGGTAAGGTGTGCAACCGTGGACACAAGAGAATAGATCAGATGAGTTCTCTTGGGCTCTTCCGCAGGTCGCGGGATCGAATCCCGGCCGCGGCGGCCGCATTTTCGATTGAGGCGAAAATGCCTGAGGCCCGTGTACTTAGATTTAGGTGCACGTTAAGGAACCCCAGGTGGTCAATATTTCCGGAGCCCTCCACTACGGCGTCTCTCATAACCAAATCGTGGTTTTGGGACGTTAAACTCCAAAAATTATTATTATTATTATTATTATTATTGTCTTGGTCTCTCGGTTTGTGTATGCACGCCTTCTATGACGACAAAGTTGATCGTTGAAACAAAGTGGAGTGCTTGAAATCACTGCGTTGTATGCATCGTCAAGCACGTGCCTGCTTGTGTTCCAGGGGTTCATAACCTTTGTTATTGCCTATGTCATGTTTTTTATAATTTTCAATGACATCGTCTAGAATGAATTTGTCGTTATTGAAATTGTTTTAATAATGTGTTCTTCTAATAGTAATTTATCATGTTAACCATGTATGATTTTGCATAACCAAATAAGCTTTTTTTTTCATGTGCCTTCCCTGCTATAATCTCTGAAAAGATTGGCAGTATTCATAAATAAATAAACAACAGAAGTTTGGTGTAATATATTGTTGGACGAGACAGATACGTGTTACCACAATTTATTTGCATAGGTTCACTTTCAGCGACAAAGTTTCAGCTTTTTTAAAACATGAAGGAAAGAAGGGGACTGCATTTATTGCTGATGCCATCCTTGACGTGTTACATCACACAAAACCAATAATTATGTAGGCTATTACCTGTATGCATACACAAGACTTTAAAAATTGCGTAGGTGTCTACCACATATGTACACATGGGAGCAGAAATGTGAGTTTAATTATCATATTGTAGGCATACAATGTGAAGTTTGAACGTAGGCGTAAAAAGTACTATCAGCCATCGTGCTATAATTAATGATGCATTGAAACGTTTTGAAAATCCTTCGCATTCCCTATATGCCAGCTTAAAACAAGTGGTAAAGCATGCCTGTGCATGCCCAACCATATAAAGGTATCGAAACAAGACGGTGCTGTCCTGTCAAGTTCTTAGTTCTTTGGTCCTCGTTTTTCATGCGCTTAAAAGCTTTTGCTTTAAACATGAAAGGTATTGAAGCTATTCCATGTTGGGGGGGGGGGGGGTGGAGCTGAGGTAACAAAAAAAATAATAAGATTTGTCTATTTATGATGCCAGGGTCTCAAAACTACCATATTTATTCGAATATAAGTCTACCTCTTTCTTTCCGAAAATGTTACCCATAATTATCCATCTACCTGTATCAGTCACTTAAGAAGCTGAACCTGTATTCGGGATCAAAACTAGCTTAAGTACCAAGCTAGCGGCGTTTCACTGTTGTGCCCACCATTCTTCAACCAGTGCCAGCTACACTGATACTTGACATATGTATATTTCCAGTGAATGGACACACCACAAAAATAAAGAGGAAGGATAACATTAAGACCTCTAGAAAAACCTTCGGAGACCAACGTAAATGCTGCCGAATACAGTTACGACTCAGTCAGTGCAGCTGCACATGCAGGCAGACTCGTTCAAGATTTTTTCGTCGACTGATAAAACCATGGAAATGGAAACGGCGTCATCCACAGAGCCATGATCACTGTACATGATTTCCATTCTCACCAACAGTTGAGAAAGTGGTCACCTCTAAGGCAATGCTTCAGCTCGCGGAAAGCTTGCACATACTAGGTTTTGTGCATGCTTACTGTACATAAACCATGCTTATTGTAAATAAAGGTCCGTCATGTTCCAATTTTTTCGTTTCTCAAAATATATGGGTCAACCTATATTTGATTTTTTTTATTTCTCGTAGGATATCACATATAGGAGTCTACCTATATTCGTACTCCACCTATTCTCGAGTAAATGCGATTTGCTCTTGAGTGAACAGAATGGTGGGAAGGAGGAGATGGTTAGAAAGATTACTAAAAAAATTTAATTTGAAGAATAATGGTGAAATGTGATGCTTCTTCCATGTGCTTACACTTTGTGCAGATTAATTTGCATAATTTGGTGCAGCCAGCAATATAAACCCATATATGGTTGACATTCTTAACTGAAGGATACTATGCCATGTCATCCGGAATACTGGATCCATATCGGTGCTGCTGTTGTGGATGTTATGCTGTTTGAAGCCTCAGTCTCTGCCTAGGAACTTGTTGGCAGGGTGTTTTCTGAAGCCTTTGTATAGTATGTCCCCAAAAATATTGCTTGGAGGGCATCAGTGAAAGAAAGCTTTCAATGCTTTTATTCAGATCGCTTGTTTGGATGTCATCTTCATCATCAGCCTGACTACGCCCACTGCAGGGCAAAGGCCTCCCCCGTGTTTCTCTGATTAACCGGCCCTGTGCTTGCTGCTACCACATTATCCCCGCAAACTTCTCAATCTCATATTGAAACTGGTATGCACATCAAAACACGAACACCGATAACGAACACACAGAGCGCCAACTATCTCAGACCCAGAATCTAGTTCTTAATCTCATCTGCCCACCTAACTTTCTGCCTCCCCCTCAAGCGCTTGCCATCCCTTGGAATCCAATCGGTTACTCCTAATGATCAGTGGTTATCTTGCCTTCCTGTAACATGGCCTGCCCATGCCCATGTCTTCTTCATGACTTCGACTAAGATGTCCTTAAAGGAGTACTGACACAAAAATTTTGGCCTCGCGTTTTTTTTTTGCTGCAATGTGTTACTGGGGGCCTGTTAGTCATAACGCGGCACATCGTTTGCTGCAGCGCGCGACAGATAATTAATTACAGGGTCCTAGTTACAGGCCAGTGTCTGTTTTGGTTTCAAAAACGACAAGCCACCGGGTGCAACTATCACCACCTAGCGGGTGCAGCGCTCGATCACGTCAGCACACAGAACTGTGACGCACTTCCGCAGGGTTTGCGAGCAGCCGCTGAGAAGTAAGCCCACGGAGTGAACGCGGCAAAAAAACGTGGCGGCTATGACGTCATCATAACTTGTTGCAGCGTGGTCACGTGAGGGAAGTAGGGGGGTCACCAAGGGTCACCTCTGAGGATGTCAATAGCCCGATAATGTCGATCGCTCACGCAAACTTCAAAATTCATTTAAAATACCTTCCCAGCTATATTCGCTGTTGATATTTTGCAGATGATATACGCATGTTCACGGGAATCGATCCCGCGGGTTATCTCGGCCGCGAAATTTGGTGTCGGTACCCCTTTAACACCTGTTTGTTCCCTGACCCATTCTGCTCTCTTCTTGTCCCTCAAGGTTACACCTTTCTTTTTTTTTTTTTTTGCTATGGCTCACTGCTTCATTCTCAGTTCAAGTTGAACCCTTTTCGTAAGTTTCCAGGTTTCTGCCCCGTAAGTAAGTTCCGGTAAGATGCAGCTGTTGTATACCTTTCTCCTGAGCAATACTGGTAAACCAGCATTCATCGTTCAAGAATCTCTACGAAATGCGCTCCACCCCATTTTTGTTCTTTTAGTTAATTCAATCTCGCAGGTCCGGATCTGTGGTCACTGCTTGCCCTAAGTAGACATATTCCTTCTGTTTGGATGTGGCAAAAAACAACTTCCAGCCTGCCTCATCCATCATGTGACCAAGTATTCTCCGGTGCATCCCTAGTCAACAAGTGTGTCTGTTGCATCTAACCAAACTCAGTGAAGATTTTTCATCATCCTTCAATTGCCCTGAGGTCTTGCAACACTTTTTGAGCAAAATAAATATAGCTGACAGGCTGATAGCACAAGGGAAACTTCAGCACGAAGCAGCAACAGGAGGAGTGCGGTCTTCTCATTTACCTTGCTTTTGTCTTTTCACTTGTACTGTCAATATGTTACCATGAACTGTAGCCTGAACCAATGCTTACAGAAGTTGATAGAGTAGCATTGATGCCAAGCGATGTTCTCGTAACACCAGAGACAAATATTTATCTTCTTTGTACTATTAGGAGCCTAAACATTCACTTCAAGATCTAGCTCTCATTTCCTTGAAAGTTCCTAAAACTCATGCCATATGTTTGTCTTCCTGTTATGCAATCTAAGCGTGGTGGTTTCCAGGCAAGTTTGTGTGAAAATGTCACGGCTAAGCAGTGCCTTTGGCAGAAGCGGGGAAACTTCGATGAGCATGCTTTTTTGCACTAGTGGGTTGGGGAACGATCATCACTGGAAAGATTCAGCGGTCATCACCTACAAGAAATACTGAGGAAAAGAGAGAAAAGACATCTTTAGTGAGCGTAAGGAATAACTGAAGGAGTGGATCCCTTCTCATGAGAGTCTGGGTTAAGCGGCCCAATCCGGGGGTTATGCAGTTCAGCACAGCACCCCAAAGCATGAGTTGTCGTGAGGAACTGACACGTGGTGCACTTGCCAGACATCTCAGCGTGCTAATGATTCAGAACTTGTGCTTAGCTTAGTTGGTTTTTAGTTGCTCTTAAAGGAAGACGCGTGCAAAGCAGAAACTAAAGGAACACGGAACTTGACAATGTAGGCAACACGCTCTTTATATTGTTGTCTGTGTGTTTTTGTCACTGCTGCTTTGTTTGCGTCTTTCTTTTTTTAGCAGCAATGATGTCTCAGCAATAGTTGGCTATGGCACGAGGGAAGTATGCATACGATTGTGAAGTAGTGGTTACAGTGTTGGGCTGCTGCGCTCGAAGGTGCAGATTCATTTACTCCATCGATAGTGCATTTTTTTAATTGCATGGGGTCTGAAGCGGGGGAAGGTAGAATGTTGCTACATCTCCCTCAAAATGACTTAAATAATGCAAAAAAAAATGTTTTACCATAAAAGCCACTCACATTATTACTGCTTTTGCAGACAGAATGTTGCGGAGCAGCTTGTATGCAGGTTGGAAAGAAATGAGACGTAGACTGGCAACTAAAACAAGACTTCTTTTTTAATGTACACATTTAGAAAAAGAAGATATATTTACACACACCGCTGCGCAAACACGGTAAGGCATTGCATGAACACACACTCATGATGATGAAAAATGTTACGGCAAGGCAGAGACGCCAGTGTAAATTTTTCGCTGGCTTTCTTGAGCGGCGACAATTATGTTTTCAGGCTGGCGTCATTTTTCTGAGCTGAATGTGCTTGGTAGAGATGTGCTGTGTTTAAAAAAAAAAACAAAAAACAGTGAACACGTGTTCTTTCCAGTTAAGTGAACATTCATTCGCCGCCATAAACTAATGCAGCCATATCAAAACTTCCAGTGTGACTAAAACATGCAGCTAATAATCTGCAAAATGGATATTTGTGTTTAGCAGAGGAACTGAACATTTTAGAAGAATTTTCTTAGAATTTCTTCTTCTAAGACGTTTCTTTTTTCTCCACAAGACAGTGTAAAGGCCTCAGACAAGGAATGTTCAACTGACTCAGCTTTCAGCACTGACAGTGTGACAATGTCACACTTCGTCACAATAAATATCAACGTGCCACAATGACGATGTGTCACAATGTCGCAATGTGATACTGACACTGTCATTTGACACATTCAAATTCGTTCTGATGACAATGTCACACTGTTCATGTGACACTACCAGTGTCATCGTCATTGTGACATGTTGAGTGTATATTTTTCAACATTTTTTAATTTTTTTTGTTGTCTATTACACCTCTAATAATCAGCTGAATGTTCCTTCTTTTTTCAGAATTTTAGAATGCTCTGTCACAAGCACACACTAAACCTCAAGAAAGGGGTCGGTAGAAGGTTCAGTTATAATTTCCTTCAAACAACCAACACTCACAACCTTAGACGAAGATAGCCATCGTTGTAGAAAGTGTTAGTAAAAAATAGCGTTGAACGTAGTGCTGTTTCACCAGCAGCGTGCAACAGGTCATGGCACATCGTGACACAATTATCAACGAACATCAGACACGCACAACAGAAAAAAAATATACGTATATATAAATCTCTCTTTTTTTTTTGTGTTTTTTCAAACAGCGGCCATTAACTGAAGCACATATATCAGGATGAGAGTAATTAGATGGTGGCGCGTTTCACTACCAGCTGAAACACGAACGAGCAAGAATATATGAAAATATGTCTTTAATGTTGCTCACGTAACACTGCACATTACTGTAATTAAGGCGAGGGATGTTTGTACGTGAAGGTTGAAAAGTATGACGTTGACTCGGCAAACTGCTATGCAAAAAAGTCAACTGTGCTGCCATGAACTGACGGTTGTCGCACAAGAACATTTTTTTTTACTTTTCTTGGTTTTAGTTGTATTTAGATATATTTGGGCTCACTGCATCTGTTGTGCGCAAGGCAATGTATTTCAGTTATGAGCAGATACACTCAAACCTCATTATAACAAAATCGCATCTGCCACGAAAATAACTTCGTTATATCCGAAAATTCGTTATAAACGTTTATTTGTAACACTGTAGCTATGACAGGACTATTCTTCATTTACTTCGTTATAACCGATAATTCGTTATATCCATGTTCGTTATAACGAGGTTTGAGTGTAGATTGAGCTTTGGGCATGTAAGTGAATAGGTGTATTCGAAGGAGAGACGAATAAAAAAATGAGAAAGGCCATGGAAATTGTGGTGGTATTTGTAGGACGATCATATTTTGACTTGCTTTATAAATGAGGATTAGCTAATTAACAGTAGTTAAAACTTATTGAATCAATGCCAGGTTCCTCCTGCAATTAAGGTACGTTCTTTGAAAATATTTTCTTGCTCTGGTTTGCAAATGGCGCGATTGCCTATAGTTAGCTTCAGTGTCGCTTCAGGGTATATGACGACTACTGCATTTTTACTGATGTCATGCATCTTGAAGATGCTTTGGGGGGGGGGGGGGGGGGGGGGGGGTGAGGTGCTGAAATCAAACAAATTTTTTTGGTACTATGAGTTGTCGATCTCACTCCCATTGCTATCATGGTTTTCCAGTTTTGACATGTCGCCCACCACTATGCATTTACAAGCCAATTGTGGATCCATATTTCACAAACATTCTACTACTTGCCAACAAAATCCTCTGCATTACATGCAGCGACCTTAACGCCGCACGCACTGTAATTGCCCTGAAAGTAATATCAATCATATTATAGGAGTGTACTGCATTTAAATCTTCCAAACAGGCTTACAGTAGAGCACAACAACATTTTTTTTGTAGCAAGTCCATTTTTTTTTTCATCACACAAGATGCAAGTACAGTGAAACCTCGGTGATACGATCACATCTCATACGAGTTTCGGGGTGATACGAATTTTTTGTTGGTCCCGGCTCAGACCCATTGGCCTGCAATGTAATGGAGTGCGCTTGTTGCGAACCGATTTTCACCCAGCGACGTTTGATACGAACGTACGCTACCGCCCAGATACGAAGAGGTGCTGTCCGTGCTGTCGCAGAAGACGCACTAAGCACGTGCGAGCGCGGGACGCAAGCGTGGACATGCGCGTCACACCGCCAAATCGTCATAATCACGGTGTAAGAAAAACACTTTTCTTACGGTCAAAAGAAACATTTCAGAGACGCGTCACGGCCTCTGAGATTGTGCGCGCGAATCTTTGAGGCTCTTATGTGCCTCCGTGTGCCTTTGCGATTAGATTACTGAGGACATTAGCGTCATGCTTTTTTTTTAAAGCGTCGACGCGGGCTGCTCTCGTTTTACTGTGTTTACACGTGCCTGCCTCATGCATCAGACATCCCATGAAAGTCAACATGAACGTCAACATGCGCGACCGTTGAGGTCGCACTTGTGCGGGCACGACCGTAAATCTCCACCAAAACCTCCCCATCACTACGGCGATAACAAAATCATACCACAGGACCGTGGTTCTGTAATGTTTGTGGCCTTTATCCCATCGCGTCAAAGCGCTTCTTTGTTACTTTCACTGAGTACTCGTAGTGTCATGCAGAAAAGCATACTAAAATTTGGAAGGGGCTACTGCTGTCGCGGGTCACAATGCACCTGGTTGATTAATTAAATACGTGCGTAACAGCCGTATTTTACGAGTGCTGGTATGATTGCCGACATCTAAAAATTTAGCTGACAATCATTCAGGGTTCTTCCTGACATTGCTGCGGCCCTAAAAAACAATAAATGAAAATGTACGCCAGCTTTCCTTTGTCGCATGCTAATTTTCAATGCTTTCTGTGATACGAATTTCGCGTGATACAATATTTTGGTGGTCCCGTGAGATTCGTATCACCGAGGTTTCACTGTAGTATGTCTAACTCAAACATATGTATATATATAATGAAGAAATCTTCACAGAGCTTTGGGAACAGCAAAGGCACATCAGTGGCGCGATCTTGTACACATTCTTAAAACAAATGGAGGTGGTCCGTTCTATCCAGCCGCACGTGATTGGTCCTATGTAGGGCCGTGACGTCTGTCACGATTCACATTGACCATTCGCGTGCGGCTGGGTAGAACGGACCGCCTCCGTTTGTTTTAAGAATGCATACAAGATCGCGCCCCAGAGCTGTGTGCGTGCCCTACAATAAGAAGGTTATTGATCGATTCCTTTTACACACGTTTTCAAATGTCTTAACCATGTTGTAGCTGTGAAAGATGATGTGGGATGCACGAGAGCTTGATGGTTAAAGAAATTAAAATGCGTCATTTGGAAGGAATCGTATGCACGCTAAATAAATTATTAAAGGAATGCTCCCCTTTCGTGGGCAAATAATGGAAAGCCGCCATCTGCATTTGTTTGCTACGCTGCCATCCTTTTCAAATTTTGATGGCGTAGCGATAGATGATGACAATAAAAGCTGCTGTTGCCTGAGAAATGGTTCGAGAAGATAAAATCTATGCAAAAAAGAAAGTAGTCTTTTTTTTAGAGAGGTGCAGCGCAAACTTTACATGAAGCGTTGAGCGAGGACTAGGTGTTTCGAAGAATATGAACAACGCAACAATATAAAGGCGGGGGCGCGGATGTTTGTGTGCTGCCTTGAACGTGGAACGAGCACATGTATGGTTTGTACAGCACTTGACTTCTTTTCACTTTGGACAGTGACCACTTAAATGTGGTACATGCTCTGAACAACATAAGAGTCTATGTCGCCTTGCATTTTGAATAATAAACACTTTGCTTACTCCTTATCGGTCTTGTAGACCTCTCCTTACTTTGCATTTTTGTAGATATATATTATAGCTGCTGCATAGTAGAAGAAAAGCTGTTTGTTCTTTCTTTAGTGCAAATCTTCTACATTGTGTATGTTCGCAGAGCTTCGATGCTGCTGTATAAAAGGTGTCTTCTACACGTTTTGTAACTTCAGGTGTAAATCGTTGTAGTATAATGATTGTTATTTTTGGAAATATAAGGAACATATCCTGGGGTGCTGATATCCACACTGGAATTGGTGTCTCAGAGTTACAGTACCGGTCAGGGAAGTTTGCCGATGCACCGTTTAACGGAGCGTGAAGGGGTGGAGGTTGGATTAATGTCTGGTCTGAAGCGATATCGACCTTATTCCACTTTTGAATTTTTCACTTCTCATGCTTTTGCTCTGTTGTTGTCTTGAAGTGTAGTGCTTAGAACCTCCCCTAATATAGAAAAAACAACAACTTTATAACATCGTATCACTTTTTTTTTTTTGAAGGAGGCAAAACAGCTTTTCGTGTTTACTTCAGAATGCTGCACATTCTCGTTTGGGCTTGAATGGCAAGTATCTTAAAGTACAAGGCACAGAGTCTGTTTTTCATGTTCTAAATCTTCGGCCAGCAACCTAGTTGAAGGCAAAGGCCACAGGAATAAAAGACATCCGACTCCTACTGAGACTGTCTGTACGAAGCCTGCATCATTAGTAATTAGGTAATAAAGCATTTCACATCGAAGCAGTCACAGTTTTCAGTTTCACGAGCTGCCATACATACAGCTGTCCACAATCAAAGTCACTTTTTCTTAAAAAAGACTAATGGCATTAAAAAACTAATAGCGATTCACTCGGAAGCACGACAAAAACACACACGTCAGTCTTTTGCATTGTCCAAGGGAAGGGGGCGATCATATCCTGGAGTTGTAGTGTCCGTTGGAGAGATGCGATCCCGGACCGTTCCGGTGGAGCGGCTCCTTGCTGGAGTGGTGCGAGTAGCGGCTGTTGGGCCTGGAGTGGACGATCGTGTAGTGGTCACTCCCGTTACTCACTGACCGGGCGGAGTTGAGGGTGGAGCCGCCCGAGGTGTAGCCCGGCTTGTTGAGTGACGTCCGCGATCCGTACTGAGAGCTTGGTACCCAGCTTCCCTTGTAAGGGTCGTAGTCCTCCATCTCGGACGGTTCCTTCTCTTCGACCTGGGCATAGGGGAACGAACAGAGCAGCATCTTAGCGTAAAACTTGGAAACACGGTTCTTGTTTGGAAGATTCAAACAGTGTTTCATGACTCTGGAGATCGAAGGCTAACGTGGTTCTTTCTTTGGGCAATAAACAGGCACACCGTATCCAAGAACGCAGACAAACTTTGATGGTTATTGGAATGGCTGCATTCACAGAAGTGTATGATAAAATGCGCTCAATGTGTTTCGTGTGACATCAGTAAAGGATAATTTTTGTCATTAATGAATTATGATGTGTTGCGTATGGAAACGTCAAACATGTTGCCGTGAAATCGTGCAACTTTTCACTCCTGTTGTGCTGTGAATATTGCTGCAGATGTTTCTAAATCTAGAAAAACCACAGTCATCACCCACAGAGCATGTACCTAAAAACTGCGTCAAGAATTACATTATGCAACAACTGTCCTCATTTAAATAGTTGACTTTTATGACTTTAATAATGTTACTTGTTATATTGTTTTAATCTTTATTACTTATGGTGGTAGTAGCTGTTTGTCACACATAAATCTTTTTTCGGACTCTTTACTGCACAGCTCTGTACTTTCTTGTTCAGTGTTTTTTTTCTGTCTTTTGGTCTTCAAGTTGTCAGACAAGAGTAACCAATGTGTGATGCAGTTTCATTTTTCAAAACTATATTCCTTACATGGGACAGTGCATGGCACTGCCTAACCTTGGGACTCCCAGTGTGTTTTACAATATCAGAGCATTTTAGCAGTACCGGTTTACCATATAGTAAGCAGGGAAATACCGTACCAACATGGTCGATACGCAGCTTTTTCAAAACATTTTTGCCGCCCAACTCGCTCATTGCATGCAGTAACGTGATGAGATTACCAAAATAACATTTAATAGACGCCTTGCAGATAAAAGAAACTATGTGCCAACTATGATGGTATGCTATTTCCGTACTTACTATAGGGTAAACAAGTACTACTAAAGGTCCCTAATATCTATATGTACAGTGTCAATTTTTATGCAAGGGAACACGGGAGTGCATGGCCTGCGCGCTCCGGCGGCTGCCTTCAGCTCCGTCAACCGACAGCTAACGAAAGCTTGCCTGCTTTTGGTGTCATCTATTGGCTAACAAAATAACGAATCATGGCTGGTTGAGAAGCGCCTTTAGATAACGCTGCCTCTCGGCTCGCGTTAAGGGCAATTCCTGCAGCTTGCGCAGTGCTGGCGCGCCACGCTCGATTTGTTGACAGGCAGACGACGCGCTGCCTGCATCGCCCGTTACGCGAGCCGAGATGCAGCGTTATCTAAAAGCGCTTCGCAACCGGCCATGACTTGTTATTTTGTTTTCCAATAGATGACGCCAAAGCGGGCGAGCTTTCGTTAGCTGTCGGTTGACGGAGCTGAAGGCAGCCGTCGCAGAGCGCAGGCCACGCGTTCGCGTGTTCCCTTTCATAAAAATTGACACTGTACTTGCGATTACGATTACTGATAAAACTTGAACTCGATGTGGGTGTTGATGCATACCGTATTTACACGATTGTAGGTCGACCCATTTTATCTAAATTTGGAAACCGAAGTTGGGGGGTCGACTTACAATCGAAATCAAAACTAGTTTCGGTTGTAAGGTCGACTTACAGCCGAAACCAAAGCAAACGAGAAATGAGGCACGCTATGGCATGGTTACGACATTATGTTTACGTTCCGGCTCTACCTGTAACATATACCGTATTTTCTCATGTACAACCCGCACCCTCAGACGCGATTCGTGGATAATTTTCTAAAAATGATCCCCTCGTATTGCCGCGAAGCTAGCTTTCTTGCATAGCTTTGAAGCACTCCGTGAAGTCACCTTTGGACAACCAAATTAGAGTTTGTTTTCTTCGGCGACATTGTAAATGTTGTTTATGAAATGTGCTGACGCTTTTATTTTTCTTTTTGCCGTGCGATTTTAGGGGGGTCGACCTACATTCGAGTCGACTTACAATCGTGTAAATACGGTAGGTGTGCACAAGGACGGGGGGGGCGGTGGGAGGCCCCCACCCACCCTAATCATCTAAAGGGGGGTATGCCCGTTCCCACATACCTTCACTCATTTGAACCTTTCATGTCATTTTTTAATGCGCAGGGTTATGGCTACGCAGGCTGGTTACTTCCTACTTTAATTAGAAACCCGGGCACCAGTGGCAGGCCTTTGTGAAGAGCATGCCATCACTTTCATTTTCATTTTTTTCCTCCATTGTGGAGCTTGTTTCCCTTCGGACTCGATTAAAGGGGGGAGGGGGGCTGCAGTCAAACTTGGCCCCCCTAATGGAGAACCCTGCCCACGCATATGTATTGCAAGGTTTGATCCACGTGGACCAGCTCACACAGTAATCCTGTTGGCTAGTAGAAACATGTTTGCTGAACCACCTGAGCGCATACCTCTGTCTTGGTGCATGTGCAGGTTAACGAAGAGCAGAGGAAGATGTTGACAATGAGCATAACGAGCAGCAGAATGGCCAGGCAGATGCAGAGGCCGATGAGCCACGGAAAGCGCCACTCCGTGCACTCGCGCAAGGGTGCTGACACTGCAGGGAGAAAAAAGAAAAACAAAGAAGGTATCACGTACCTGGCATGTCTTTGCGATTCTGTCATGAAGTGCCTTGCTTTTTGGGTGCTTTATATTGTTGCTGTAGTGACACCAATAGTTGTTTGAGCAATATGTTAAGTTCTGAACCTTTTTTTTTTTTGAAGGGACACTTGTTTGTTTAGCCTGATTAGATATTATTTTCAAATACTTGATTATCAATCACATTGGTCAAAAAGTTGGTTATTAGTGATGAAATGGAAGTGGAAAAATTTTAATTCCTTTTAACTCTTTGAGGCACGGCTTATGAGGAACTGTCTGTAAATGCGTCAAATTTACAGATTTTTCCAAGGCGCTCATTATTCTCATACAACAAAAATAATGTTGTAATACATTTATTTGTGTGTTTTTCAGTAGTTTGTAATGATTAAATTGTAATTAAAGATCTGTTTATCTTGGAGTCATTCGGGTTTTGTTTTTTCATAAATAGAATCAAATCCCACACCGGAAATATAGAGCAGCTTAGTTTTCGGTTACTCTCGTTTCGAGCGAACAAAGATTACGCTTTTGATGTGACTCACAGAAAGCGGTCTGTCAAACGACTTGTCGAACGTGGTAATGTTTTCAACAGTGTGACCATATGCAGTAAGGCGCAGCAAAATGAAGCTAAACGAAGGCACATTTATTACACCAGAGGTTGAATTCATCCGAAGCTCAACGTATTTTGATCTTTCTTAGCCACTAGTTGACACAACTAGCAAAAGCAAGTTGTTTACACAGATGTATACAAAGCTCCTTAAGGGTTGAATTTCATGGTCAAACCACATTGGCATGTTCATATGGTTGACATTGGCTAGCACTCCATTGAACTTGAGGCCTTCGTGATGCGATTGTTGTAAATGAAAAGAGAAGGAGGACTGTGGGAGGTTGCATGGGGGAGAACAGTCTGGCTGTTCGAATAAAGAAGGCCTCCATGGTCTTCTGCGACAATTTTTTTGTCTGTCAGTGATTGATATCGGAAAGCTTTAGTCTTATGACCCTTGCTTCAGATGAGAATTCAGGATTAATCTCCTATAAGAATGAAATATTGCTTTGTACGGCAGTGCAGGTGATTATCAAAACTACACCACAACCATAGCTCAGAATAATCTATATGTTTTCTTCTATCATTGCCCTCTCAAGATGAAGCTTATTTTGAAAATAATGCAACAGTGACCATTTGTTCTACATCTGTGTGCTTGTGTTGGAACGCGTGGGCGTGAAGTGCTTGCTAGGTATTGCTACTGTGTTGTAGCAACACAGTATTAGAAGATAAGTACAGTACTTGCAGATTGAAATTTGAAAATTTAGGGCAGACATACTTTCGTTTCCAGCATTTATGGTTCGTGTCATATCAGCGTAATTTTGACTCAACCACCTACATCAGGCCCAACATTACCTTTAGTAGCCAAATTTGCAGCAACACGATGCAGTTATCATGTGTAATTGCTCGTAGCAGTCGTTATACTAAAAAAATGATGTCAAGTTCAATACGTGTGTAGTGTACTTCTGAACTATTCATTCTCTATTAGTACTCTGTACATACATCGGATACTTAAAGGCCTTTTGTTTTGTGTTTCATGCTAATGTAACCCCATTTCCTCCTCTGCTCAGGGTAACAGTGTTGATGCATTTGAAAATTAAAAGGACAGAAGAACAAGGCCAACTTTGTCGACAGTTGCAAAAAGCTCGTAAATAGATATGTGTTTTTCTTTGCTTTCCCAACTGTTGTACAACTTCAGCCAAGCACCTTTAGTATTGGCGAAAAAGCTGGTGCAGTTTCTTCTTTCATTACCTATATGAACGGAGACTGAAGAGCATAACATGTGCTCCACAGCTAAATAAAGGTTCCCTCCAGCAATGGTATTTATCTGGCAGCAGATGGCATGGCCGTCCTTCACATCAGCATTTTATTTGGTTGTGTTCCTTGTTCTGTCCAGTGTACTTTCGCTTATTTTCGGCATGAATGTACAAACAATGTTGGTCATTGTGAAATAATCAACAATCCATACATGTGATTGTAATCTCTATTCTATTTAAATTACATATGCAGTGCTGAAATGCACAAGAGAGAAATCTTTGTGTATGTTCCCAGGAGTCATGCAACAAACAGGCAGTTATAGTTTTGCACAGCACAGCATTGACAGTGATGTACTCTGTTGGGCCTCTGAAAAGCTGTAAACTCAACGGTAAGACTTTTTCACAAGTGAACGCGATGCGAGGAGCGGTAATTAATCTGTAACGCTTAACTGTGCCGAAACAAATTTTGCAACGTGGGCTGTGCTACTGTTCTGCTGGCTTCTCCGCCGAGCTCTGAAGTTCCGTGTGACAGTGCTCGGCGAATGGCGGTTTGAGCGGCACATGGAAAAAGGGATGCGCGACGATGGTTCCCTTTGAGAACCTAGACAGTAATTTTAGCTGCTGTAAGATTGAATTGCCATCTTGCGGTGCATTCCGAAAGCATACGCTACAACAGTTGTCTGACGTTGTTTAGTGCTTCTACGGAGGATTTTTGCACGCATGGGGCTCAAAACTTGAGCAGTCTGTGGACGTATGCTTCTTAAAGGAATCCGGCAGCAGAAAGATCATCCAACAAGCAGGAGCAACCAGAGCTGTCATCCAGCTGTCTCATCGCTAGCATTCAGCAATGAAAAGCAGTGCGTTTGTAAAGAATACTCACATATGCTCTCCCCGGGTTCCACCACAAAGACAGATGTCGATGCCATCAGTTGCACGGCAGACTCGCTGTCTTTAATTTGAGGGAGTGACTTGATGCCTCCACCGTCTGGTGATGCTCCGCAACTGGACTGTGGTGCACGAGAAAATATGCGTATGTGTGTCATTCAATGTCAACTCACAGTTGCGCACAATCCATAGGTCGGCAAAAAAAAAACTGGAGCTCACTCAGATTCACTTAAGAAATATAATTTGCTCTGAGGGCTCACTCAAACTCAGACTCACAACTTGACCGAGTCTGAGTGTCCTGGGGAGTCGACTTCGTGCGTCTGGTTAGCGTAAAATTAGCTTTTTCGATCATGGTGGCAATTCTCTTTAACGCCAATCTCTCACATAAGCGGTGCTCTATGATACGCTTTTTGATCTTGTTCCTTCAAATAGATATTATAAGTGGTTTCAATCCAGTAAGAACATTTTTATGAAATTAGCAACTCATACGAGATATTTTATCAAGAACTTCCCATGGAAAAGCTTGCGGAGGGAGGTCATGGCACCCCCTTCCCCCCCCAACTCACACATCTGATCAATAAATATTGAGGTGGTGCATGAACGCTTGTGCGTTGACATATGTGTGAATATGCTTGAGGATAAGCATAAGCTGATTTAAGACTGATAGTCATGCTGAAAGTGGGTACATAGGACCATACGTCGGCAGTGGAAGCTTGTGGAGTTCACTCAGGCTCACTCAAGAAATATATATATTGTGCTTAGGGCTCACTCGGGCTCAGACTCACAGATATTTTCCTCAACGGACTCACTCGGACTCGATTTCCTCAGCCGGACTCACTTGGACTTGGACTCAGTCCGAGTGAGCCTGAATGAGTTGGCTCATGCGTGAGTTTGCCGACCTATGGCATAATCACACCTTTCTTTCTACCTACTTGCACATTGTGAAAAAAAGGAGCAGTACGAAAACACTAGTTCTCTTTGAACGAGAGTAAGTTGAGCTAGTTGGCAAGTATTCATCATGAAAGGGGTGCCATCATGAGCACGCGCAGATAAGTTTCTTCTCTGCCCCCTTTTGCAGCATTGTGCGCCCTTTCAGTTGATAGTCAGCGGTTGTGTTGTCTTGTTCTCATCTTCTGCATCCGTGTTTTGCATGCCCACCCTCTTTGAAGATGTACGGTACTTGTGTATTGAAATGCAACATCCTTTTTTTGTGTGTGTTTTTTGTGTGGTGTAACAACTGCTAAGAGCAACTGCTGGTGCTGACTGCGATAAGATAACTGTGCTGCAAATCTGGCCACTGAAAGTAATGCTGCCTCCAGTGTAAGTGTTTGAGTCAAAATTCCACCGATATGACACGAACCGTAGACACTGTAAACAAAAGTAAAGTACAGGCGTAACATAGCCATAAATTTTCGTGTTTTAGTCTGCGAGTACTGTACCAATTCTATTTCTTCACCTAATCAAATTATGCAATTTATGTGGCATAATAAAGCATGAAATAATACATAGAAATGCCTTATTGTAAATTAATTCCTTTAAAATGTACTACACAGTTGTCATGCGATGTACGTGACAAATGTGCATCCAAAGCCGCATCACTGCAGGGTCAAGGCACGGTTTCGTAGTGCGGAGGACCGATCGATGAGCTTGGTGCTATGTTAGGTTCCCCATGGGCAACATTACGTCATTTTGTTGGTTAGAGGACCGGTCAGGCACCGGAGAGGGGTCCGGGAATTGTGTTTTTGGAATAGAGCGTCTGCGCAGCACACAGCACTGTGATGTTCGCTAAAGGCTATCACCGCGACCTTCTGTACAAATAAGCGAGCTTGTATGGGAGGTTTGAATAGGAAGTCGGGGCCTGTTTACTGCCCTTTAAATCTCAGTAGGGAAGTGATGTTATGTTTTTATTAGCCTTTGCACTTGATACACCACTTTCCGTGCATTCAGCCATGTCTCTTTTTCGTGCACCGTTGTTTTATGTAGAAATGTTTTGATGTGTTTCTGTTTTTGCAAATTGTAAGTGCCAGTGAGCATTTCAGTTGACTCATAGTCTGATATCGTGGTCGAAAGAAAGCTGAGGTGGCGCAAATTGTTCTGTGGGGCTCGAAATTTGCATTTTTGTCCATGTGCCTGTTTTAGGGCATTAATGAAAAATGCCCGCCTTGGAACTCCAGAAATGGCTCCCTCAGACAGTGCTTTCTCTACTCTCTCCTTTGCCCGCATGATTTTGTGCCATGAACCATGAACAGTTACTCTAGTCTGTTGTATACATGTCTGAGATCACCTGCCATGCGGCTTAGCGAATGTGGTTTTGCACTGCTAAACATGACGGTGTGGGTTTGATTCCTGGCAATGACAGCCTATTTATGCAAGATAATGATGTTGCCACAGAAACTGCCAGTGTTCGAGCGCTACACACGCCGCTCTATGCAATGCAGGCGTCACAAACCAAGCGAAACGCCTACAGCCCCGTTACGACAAGCGAAGCCAGTTGCAGTGCACCTGCCAGCCCTGCATTCACACGAGCTCCGGTGGAGGGGCTAGCGCAATGACGGAGGAAGAAAGCGACCTTGGAGGCCGGTGGCTTGTGAGATCGACAGACTTTCGTTTCTCTTAGTGCTCCTGTGGTTCTGTTTTAGTTCTGAGCACAAGTTCGCCCCTTAATAAACAGTATTTATTATAAGTACTTGTTGGTCAACTTTGTTACAATATGGTGGCCTTATTTTTGCCTTATAAATGCAAGAATGCCCGTGTACATACAGCAACGTGTACATCAAAGAACCTCAAGGAAATGCAGTCTTCCTCTTGAGCCTCAATGTTAATCAGAGTCTCCCCTCCAGAATTCCCAGGGTTAATCTACAGTTTCCCCTTCAGAACCACAGGGTTAATCCACAGTCTCCTAGAACACCAGGGTTAATCTAGAGTACCCTTCCAGACCTCCAGACCGGTGCCATACCTCATAATCGTCTCTTGGTGTGGGCATGTAAAACACCACAATTTTAATTTAAGTCCGAGATCAACACCTGCTGCCCTCACTGCAGAGTTGACAGTTCCGCTTATAATAAGCGGATTTGGGCTTCTTTTTTCACCGAGTCGCTTGTAGAATTTTCCAGTCGCTTGTCGCGTTTTTTTGGGCTTGTTCGTGTTTTTCCTGCAAATATTTTACTGCTCCTCACATTCACTAATAGAGGTTTTGTCCATGACATTGTGTGGCTGAGTGTTGTAATCAAACATACGTTGGAGTATTCAACAAACATTATTTATGCACTGGCGAATGTGCATTGAATAGAGTGTAGACCATCCTGAGGCTACATTAAAAAGTAAATGTGCTTTCTCTCATAGTTGCGATATACCCGCTGTACCAAATAATTTGTTATTTTTTAACCTTCTCTTCGTATTTGAGCGACTTCTTATTGTAATTAAAGAATATTTTCAAGAATGAAAAAAGTTATTAAACTTCCACTTCTCTTGGGCTTCTTCTCAAAAGTTGCGCCACATTTTTGGGCTTTTTGTGGGATGAATATTTGCTTGTTAGCTCGGCAGCATCTGGCAACTCTGCCTCACTGTGTAAATCTGTTTGTACAAGGACTTAAAAAAAAAAGTGCAGGCCTCACCACTGGACATCGAGATGACTGGCAAAGTACGATGTCGCACTGAATGTTGATTTTGTTGCTTCCCGGGAACCTGAACGTTGACGACACCGTTGCATCTGCGGTGTCTGACGTCTCATTATACTTGAACGCCGACAGGAATGTGGTTTTGGGACACCTGGAAGAGAATGGTGTGCGGGTCTATTATTTGACTTACCTAGTTATTGCGTGTGTAGTGAATGAAGAGGAAGAAGAAGGAATTTTGTGTCTTTTCGCTGTGCGTGAGATCTGCGTTCGTGCTCGACAGGTGCCGCTTCGATTGTGGTAAACGTTAGTGCCTTATAATAAATCATTGCATGGCACATGTTGCTCCACACTGCTCATGTGTGCGGTTGAACATTATTGTAATGAAGTCACATGCAGCACTTGCTTTGTTACATGCGCTATATGTTACAAGAATATATTTTCTACCATTTGATCCTGGCACGAAGCATCTGATACCTACTTTTGTTACATACATCAGATAATTCATTACATGGGCATTCAGTATATTGAGGATCAACTTATTATTATATTAAAATAAGTCCTTGTCATGCTTGATACTTAACCATTTTCCTTACAATGCTGTCCCTTCTATACCACTCCTAAAGCTGTGGCAAGCATGAAGAGATTTTAATGCGAGTGATAGCTGGCTATTCTGTCAAATGAGGCTGAAATTGTTCAGGTATTTTGTGTACATTTGCATTGTAGAGTTCGTGAACAAAGGAGAAAACCTAACCAGTGTGTCTAAGCCAAAATAAGTCCTCTTGGGAAAATGTGGCTGATGTAATCAGTTGGACATATTCGTATGCATAAAAATTTTTTATTTTCCTGGGCTTTTATGGTGCACTCAGTGAGACCTGAAGGCAGTTTACTAACTGTGTGTCCCCTTTAACAAGAGCCCATACTTTACGCATTGTCAGGTGTTATGCAAACAGGCCACACAAGTTGGTCGAGAAAAAAGACTGGACGCTACGCTATGAACATCCCCTGTAGATATCAGTAATGCATTTTTTTAAGCACATCTAAGTAATCAGCACACGACGGGAAATAAGGAACAGTCACTAAATTCTATTCTGAATTGAAGGACACACTATGCACACTTTTAATATTAGTGTGCAGATGCCAGTTTGATGAACTTAATGTATATCTTACGAACCCGTTGGCATCTATGAGCTCCTCTTCACTGGTGTTCGATGCAAAACTGAAGCACGATCTGACCACGATGCCACCAGTTTCTGGAAAGTTGTGAAAACAAAGATACATGACATTAATGAAGTACTCCTAGTGAGTAAAATGTCATCTAGCAAGATATGGAGCCAATGTTGCCACTCCCCTTCATAAAACTTTTGGTTCGGAGGTATTTACTAAAACAAACAAACAGATATGCAAGTACTGCATGTTTCATCTCTGCTGTGTAGTAGATGCTTCGAAGTGAACTCTCTTGAGGTCTCTTTTCTGACAAACAGTCAAGCGCGACGAATTGTGTTCTGTCTTCTGCAACCTTCAGGAGACAGTTCTCGCTACAAGCCCCGGCCGTCTGCTGTGTCTAACACTCTAACAATCTGCCATGGCTTCACACAATGCTCTTTGATATGGTGCTTTTGGATAAACGAACAGATGTAGGGTAGTAGGATAGTAGACAAGATCTGTTCTTGAGTTGAAGGGGCACTGAAACACCTGAACACCATAAGAAAATGTTTTCTATGTTTGTTCCTCATCTGTTTACAATGCTGCTTTGTATCTGCAAGTAAATACTCAAACCTCGATATAACGAACACGGATATAGCGAATTATCGGTTATAACGAAGTATATGAAAAGTAGTCTTGTCAAAGATACAGTGCTATGAATAAACGTTTATAACGAATTTTCGGATATAACGAAGTTATTTTCGTGTGAGATGTGCCTTTGTTATAATGAGGTTGTAGTGTACATGTACTTTATGTGCAGATATTAATCAACTGCGTGCAGAAGGGAGCTTATAACATCACATAATAGATTAGTACTTGCTCTTCGCTGCAGCTTTCAAAAAGTACGCCTATTCTTTTTTTCCCCTGTGCTCTGCTTTGTCTGTGGTGACATTACGTGAAGCGCAGCAGTCTCCCAATGCGTACCATGAGTCGCTTGCATAGACACACACCCAGATTTTCTGAGTGGGGAATTGGTGGTTGTCAGTGCAAATACCACTGCTCCTTCTCAGACACATTTGTCGAATGGCAAACCTTAATAATTGCCACAAATGCACACTGGAAACGAGTACAATAGATGCAATAAGCAGAGATTAGGAGTACAGTTAAAATCAATACACACATATGTACAAGCACAAGCGTGCTCACGTGTCGCACATGAGTGTGTGGGATATTGGAATCCCCACTACAATAAAATCCAGGCTATGCCTCTGTGCCCTACAACCCTACTCTCCCGCTTTTTTGCTCACTCGGAGCATAGCAGTTTGGGGGCGAAATTCCAGTGGACCTTTCAGGATTTCAAGGATGCAAAATATTGCCCTCCTCCAAGTGTGTTGTTGAAGCTTCTGGAAAATGTGTTTCAAGACCCCCCCTTTTTTTTTGATGCTCTAGCATTTTTCTGTAATTCTTCACATTCTCTACACTGCAATGAACAAATCCAAAAAAATCTTTCACATATCACATAGGCTCACGTAGCTATTCAATCAAACCAAGTGCTCTATGACTGCAAAGTTGACCGAGTTGACACTGTGCTCCTAATGCTAGTCGCCCTGCATAAATGACGCAGGGCTAGGGCAGCATGTTACCACAGCGGTACATGAATTTAAATATGAAATGTTACAAGATAGTAATAACAATGTGATGTGTTACACAATGTAATTGCCAAATGAATCGCGTTATATGCAACTCATTCGGCATTTATGTTCATGATTGTCCTTGCCTATAGTACTGTTACCAATACGTCTTTTATTAGTGTTTTTTTTTCTTTCTTTGTATACATTTCCTCTCTTTGCGGGAACACAATCCTTTGTCATTTGTTTTCATTTTCTGCAGCAATGCTGCTGTTGATTTAGCTGCTTTTGTAGTGAATTTGAAATACTACTTTTATACATTTTCACATACTATACCACGTTTTATGTAACATTTAATGCTTTTGAGTTCATTTGCATCCTCTTCACTAACTGATGTCTTACTTTGGTAAGTATTTGTCGTACTGCCTTCTCACACAGTGCCCCACAAGGGCTCTAGCTGTAAGGTACTGATGAATAAATAAATAAATAAAGATAATCATTCTTTTGCATACTCACCACCAGGGCCGTGGGCGCTCGCCCTTAGTGTGTAGTGGTGCCCCATCACAAGCTCGTGCACTTTCTTCTGCTCCTCCAGGAATCCGAGGGAAACCCTGTACAGCTCGTTCCTGACAAAAATTGCAAGGGCTGTTGATGTATGCGGGCATTGCAAAAGCTGGGTAGCTGTGAACGGTAATACGTACTATATGAGAGTAACGTGCATGCAGCACACGTGCATGAACCTGATGTTAACTTGTAGAATGTTGGTTGGTCGGTTGCAAAACTTTATTGAGGTCCTGCAAGGCGCGCGTCAGCGCGCCTGCAGGACTTGTAGAATGTCTCATATTTTAATGCTGTTCTCACATCGCTGCATAAATGTCATTATAATAGGATTAGAAATTAGTTCAACTGCAGCGGCCTAGAGCATTCTCATGACTCGTGGCATTCAGATGCCTACTGTTGCTCCCGCTGTTGGCACATGGGGCGGTACACAAAACAAACATTCTTAGAATGAAGCTATTTCACATAAGTTAAGCATTGTGTCATGTATTTAGTGGTATTGTTAACATTTTTGACATTGTGATTAGGAGCTCTGTACTTGATAACGTTAATTTCACTTGTGTGTTAGGAGTACAAACAGTTATAATTATGTGACCATGAGATTACTGCACCCATTACATTGGTATAACAAACAAATCAGAAATTCAAGAAAGATGCATGCTTGAAGAAATAAAAAACCCATGAACAAACGGTGTTGCTGGAGCCAACAGTTTGATAAAAAAAAGAGGGGGGTCGGTGGGGGGCAGCAACGAAAGAAGAGACAGGAGGGGATTTTGAGGTAAGCTTGTTTTTTGTGCACCACTTTATCTCAATATATCCTCCAGTCTCATTTAACTACAGTGACAGTGGATAAGCAGCTATGAGGGCTTTATAGCACATGCATATGTTGAGAACTCAATTCGCATTCAATGTTACCAAGTGCTGGCGGTAAAAAAAAAATGAAAGAATGACTGCATGCTTCAGGTGATCAGATTTATACTGCATCATTCCTGCGAGATTTCTCTGAGAGCCAACATGTGACTGTATTGTAGCATTTAAGCAGCTCTAAGCCTGTAAAAGCTAAACTTGAGCATGCGTTAGTATGTATATGCAAAGAATGTCTCCGTTGGTCATGACGTGAAATGACTTTCATCAGCACTAGCTACAGTTGACAGCCACGTAATTATCAGGAGTAATTATCACATCTTTTTCGATTCAGATGACTGAGCTCAAAGGCACATGACAATTAAGACAGGGTTTCAGTGTCAAGATTGTTATCATGGACATGTGCATAAGTCATTTGACCACAGAGCAGGAGCTTTTAAAACAGTGAAGCAATTAAAACCACTAGTAATTATTAATTAAAACAATTATGCGTGCTTAATTCTGCATAGACCCAGAGATACCTGGGTCTATGCAGAATTAAGCACCCATAATTGTTTTAATGCATAGACCCAGAGAGACCTGGGTCTATGCATTTCTGAGACCCAGAGTTGATAATGATGCTTGAATATTGAAGACTCCAGTGGCCTGGCCTCATACCTTGTTAGCTGCTTAATGGCTGAAAAGCTGGTACCTGTGTGACTAAAAGTTGCATTAAATGATTTTAGCGATATGGTCATAAACATGCAAACCAATCGTCACAGACTGAAAGGAATGTTGAGACTATCGGACTGTCATACCTGGCATTTCGGAAGTTGTTCTTGCCGCAGGTGATGACATAAGATTTGTCATCTGAGAGCTCCAGGGCCTTGTGTACTCGAATGGAGATGGCAACTGAACGCTCCTCTGTGCCTTGCTGTAATAAAATGATAAATAAGCACTTCACTAATGTGTGGCAACTACAACAAACCAGTTATATAGCATTGACATGCTGTTGAGTCGTTTGATTCAGTCATCAATACTATGTATCAATCATATTCTCTTAAGCTGACCACATAAGCCTTTGTAGTGTGATCTATATGACGCTTTAACTATTTTTTAAATTGAAGAGCATTTGTTCAATAATGACACATTGATCATACAGTAAATAATTGAATCATTACACATTCATTCCATGTACCCTCAGTATATGTATCTTTCTTGAGTAGGAACAATATGTAGATAAAATGTGAGTAGAAGTGTAAAAAAAAAAAGCCATCTGCAACTGAGAAATAGTGTACTACTCATGGTAACTTAACCATTTTGCGATAGAACACTGACACAAAATACACAAACATATAAAAGTTCATATTAAGTTTTGGCAAAACTAGACGCATAATAGAAAGTGTTCTAGTAAAGGCTGACTAATTAGGAAGAATACGTCTTCTTACAATAGTTATTGGGAATATTTTTTTCTAGTTTATTAGATATGCCAGAAATGTATTAATAAAGCATAGTCTATGCACGAAAAGGCATTATGATCTCGCTGGTATCGCCACACATGAAAGGACGGTTTGCATGCAAGCTGGTTATTTGCAGACAGAGAAGTGCAAAAAACAGTGTGGTGTGTTGTTAGCCTTTTCTCATCCTCCTGTCCATATTGTCTGCCCATTAGATCTATGGCACAGTAGTACTTAAGTCACTGTTGGCCACTGCTATTACACTGTAAAGATTACTATGTGCTTGCATGTGGTGTAGAAGTGAGAGTGTTTTCGGTTATGTGCAGTGAAAGCTTGGCTGAAAGTCATCACAGCCCTGTCCTGGCAAATGCTGCTGAGAGAGCATTATGTAATATTTTTTGGCAGTAATAGTTAGGGTGGCATTTTCGTACTGCTCTTGCATGGGCTACCTGGTATTTGACAGATTTACAAACTTCAAAATTGTTTTGCTTTCACCCATGCGAAACATTATTAATTGTAAATATTAGGTGTTAAAAACTAGAATGAACTCGCATTGTTTTTGTGGAAATGTGAGAGCATCATTAGATTTATATTGAATGAAGGCAGTGGTGTTGCTGTTATGACAGTGGACAGCCTTTTTTATATAGCCAACACTTGCTATGATTTTGCCAACGCTAGCCATAATTTAACCAGGGTACAGCCAACTTGCCTTTCTAGCCACCATAACCTGTTTAGCCAGCATTATCGGTCTTATAGCTAACTCAATCCGACATTATTAACGATTTAGGCACCATTAACCAGTGCTTGGGTGCGACATCGGACACTGTCAAATTTAGCCATGCCTTCAAATTTTCCACCTTCTCAGCTCTGATTGGCCTATGGGGCTGCTGCGGCCTCTCTAATTGGCTTAAAATACCGCCATTGTGAAATTTCACAATATGGCGGAGATCGAATGGCACCGCTATGCTGGTTATATGCTAGTTTGTACGGCAGCTAGGGGACACTGAAGTTCGCCATTCAGAAACCTCGGCTGGGCACTCTGAAAATGTGCTCATGCATGTGATATTCACTAAGCCTAATTAGGCCTCTTACTTACGAAAGCTCGCACATGCAAGTCTCGAAAATCTCGGAAATGAACGCCTCTGATGTACGCCACGGGGGGGCAGACAGCGCTGGAGAGTTGGTGCAGTCACGCGGGAAAGCGCCGAATGCGCGGAAGCCCCGGGGAGTCACGACTCTTTCCTTCACCGTGACACTGAAAGCAGCGGCCATGATGCCCCCCGCCTCTGCCCCCTCACAACCACCACGGCCTGTGCCAAGGACGCGAGCACGGACGGTGCCGTTTCGGATATCGACATACACACACAGATATTCGTGGCTTCGTGAGCGTGCGCCTTCGTCCCAACACGTCTTTGCGCGCTCGACGGCAGGTGTTTTGCCGATATGTGTGAGCGTGCCGCTATATATGCGATATCGAGTGGGCCCCCAGCGCTGCCGAGAGTCCCACCGTGAACTGTCCCGGGCTTCGCGGCAGCTACGTGCCAAGAAGCGTTCGCAAGATAATTCATGTGCCGGACTTGTAATGCATTTGTGGCATTCACTGATTCTTCAATACCGACTTTGCGTTATTGGCTTGAATGTCAAGCATATTAGATCAGGAAGTCTGCGAATTAGAAAATTGGAGGCGACCTTAACCCTTAACTTAGGAATCTGGTAGTGGAACTCGCGCCTCGGCATTCGTGTCTGTTCGTGTGCCCTGGAGTTGCCGAAGCCGATCTCGGAGGCCGCGTAGAATGAAGCGCGTGGATGAGATCCGCTCCGCCAAATGGCGCAACTATCCCAGCTGCTTACAAGAGCACCGCCTGCTATGTCAATCAGCTCATTCAATTAATTTTCATGAATTATCCTGAGAGTTAATTGGCCCTCATCTACAGTAAACTTATGCTCCAACATCATATGTATCCAATAAAACTCTTTATTTGAACTAGAACCATAAATTTCGTACCAGGTTTATTTTTTACAAAAATTTCTCTTCCCAGTATTCGGAAAAGCAGATTTAGGTGCTCTACCAGAAGTGCTCGGAAGAGAAACAAGTGTCACTTGTTGCTCGCGCCACTAAAAAAAAGAGAAAGAGAGAAAAGAAATCTAGCAAGCCCCGGAGCTTCGTAATAGCGTTATGTAAACCAGGCCCGGGGCTCAGGTAAAGTGTTCTAGAAAGGGGTAGTGGGCTGACTGGAGGCCGTGCACTGACGCACTTTATGTCTCACCTGGTAGATGGCGCCACCACCACCTGCAATGTAAGCGACGCGTTGCTGCCCAACGTTTATAGATACTTTGTTGCTGCCCTCAGCGCGAAGGTTAGTTTGCCAGCGCTTCAAGCACAAACTACTCTTGTGCAACCCCTGTACATAGCCATTTTCGTTGCTTTTTTTTCTTTTGCGTGAGCATAGTCTTGCTTTGGCCGTTGTTCTGGCGCATGAAGTATCGCTAAACATGAGCGCGTCATCAGCGGGCGCCGGATGCAATATATGCTGCAAACCGCCAGTTTTGTATTGCAGTAGCGAGCTCTCGCGTAAAAAAAAGATCTCGCAGTTTTATTGCGTTTTAGATAATTAATTAATTTATGGGTTTTACGCGCCAGAACCACTTTCTGAATATGAAGCACGCCGTAGTGGACGACTGCGGAAATTTCGACCACCTGGGGTTCTTTAACGTGCACTGACATCGATTGCCTTTAGATAAAAGAGACTAATATTTTCATGCTAGCGTTTGTACTCGGTAGTCTCTTTAGTGAGGTCATACTCTCACTAAATAAAACAATATTACTACAAACTTAAGCACCTTACGCGCTCTCAGTTGATATATTCTCCTGAAAAGTGCAAGAAAATGTGTGGGAGTGCACAGCAGGAAAGACCTATCCTAATCATGCCCAAGAAATAAAAGACCGAAAGTAAGGGTAGACCATGCAATCAGATTTTGCTTCTTGAAGACCCCTCACATGCTGGAAATTATATTTGTGTAAGAAATTGCATGCAGACACCGCTATCAGTTGAGTGCAAAATTCAGTTAGCAATTCTGCTGACACTAATATGCCTCAAAGGTTCATATGCACTCTTTTCTACAGGACTATTTGTCCGCACTCCTGTATTTAGAAAAATGAATTTGTAATGAAGGCATGGAAAAACGTAGACAACAATCGTTCGCGGAAATAAGTGAAAAGTTTATTTGGTGGGGCAGCACAATGACCTTATATACTCCACAAAAGCCATGCGTATCAATCACTTTCCTTTTTTTTTTTCAAAGTGAAAACAGATGGAAAAGAGCTGAAATAGCTTGAAGAGGGCCTTGCCCCATTTTGTACTTATCAGCGTGTGCCGCAAAAAGCATGTCTCCTAAAACAGCCCAATAGATGCTAGAAAAATACAAAGAGACGCTAAATATTTTCAATAGCATACTTAGCATAGCATACATTTAAAAAGTTCACAAAAGCACATGAATACTCAACACATATTGTTCACACAATAAGTGAAGACACTGAATCAGAAGAAATACTAAAAAAATTACAAATAGACACATTTCCATTCAAACACATGCATTTTTATACAGATCTACTGACGTTCTGGTAGATCATATTAATCGCACTGTTGATGGTACGCCAAGGACCAAAGCCACCATTCACAATTGAATCAAGGGTTTATTGCTATAGTATGCATGGCGAGTGGCAATTAACATACTATCTTGCTTGTTTTTCAAATATGGTATTTTCTTGTATTTGGGTCAGTGAAACAGAAAAAGAATATTCAGAGAAGATTCATACTTCAAGTTTAACCTATACTTGTGAAATATAAACGCAGGAACAATAATAAAATTTTAAAAATCTTCTATAGCAAGGAAAAAAATTTAAGTGCAGCGGCTTATCTTGAAGTGCTTTGCTTTTTGGCGTTTGCCTGCTCTGTCTGTGTTTAGCCCCTTAATGTAAAAATGAAGTCGCGTAACAACATAGAATTGGATTATTTTTTGAGAGAGCATTGAGGCATGGCTTCGGCACCCAACCTCTTGACAAAGCCTTGCTTTCACAATGGTCAGCACATCTAAAATGCTGTCTGCACGGAGTTCTTCACATGAAAAGCAGCCCGTGAACAAGCCTTGCTACCAATCTACATTATTCACAACTACAGGAACTGAAAAGTGAAACGTATTGACGAAGCGATGCTCGGCCGAAAACCCGCAGCGACGACGAAACACAGCAGCAGCCCTACAGCAGCGGGGCGAAGGCGCGAAGTCTCCCATTGCTGACGATGGTAGCGCCGCCACGCGGGCACTCAGGAAAACGAAAACTCGTTTACATATTTTGCGCCGCGGCAACGTACCCTCTCCCCAGAGATTGGGCTCACTACCCAATATTCTAGAACACTGTAGCTCAGGAGAAAGTTCTTGCGTCAGCATTGCACCCAAGTGCAAATGCTTGCCTTAAAGGGACTGTCTACCGTCCTTCATCGCTTTTCTGTTTTGTATCGCAATAGAAAGCGTACCGTCTGAAGTGTCCAACCTTGCAGCAGTTTCTCTGAAAAGTGAGTAGAATTTTTTAAAACAGAATTTTTCGATCTGCGTTCGGTTTTCTTCCATTGGCGTGAAACATGCCCAGAACACTGGTTGGTGGACGCGATGACGATTGTAGTGCCGGTAAAAATTGAAACCGAAAAAACACATGTGATTTCTGTAGGATTACTTTATTTTCGCTGAACACTATTGTAATGAATGTAACAGCTAGTCGTTTTCAGTGCGCTAGCGGTTAAATGAAGCCTTATTATACGATTACAGAACACTTGTTTTGCTGTAATCGCAGTCTATGCGTTTATTTTAGCACTGCTGCCGCAATCCAAGCCAAGTCGATTCACCAAAAGGAGACAATAAATGCACGCCTTCACAGCGCAGCACATGGACATCCTAACAACAATACAGCGGCACAGTACGACCAGTGGCGGATCCAGAGGGGGGGCGGTAGGGGCGATCGCCCCCCCCCCCCCAAAGCATGTGTCAGCCCTCCCCCCTGCCTGCCTGCAGTGCCTGTCTCTCCTCATCCCTACCCCACCACCCCCCCCCCCCCCCCGGTCAGATGAAGGAACCGCCCCCCCCCCCCAAATTTGGCACCTGGATCCGCCCCTGAGTACGACCAACGCGGAGGGCCGCATGGCATAGCGCATGAGTTGAAACTAGAGTGTACTAGAACACTCTAGTTGAAACAGACGAAATCGAAGACGGCGCCACCGGGCGCCTTTTTGGACGCGTGAGAAAAAAAAAGCAAAACATTACTCTCTGACGCAACCGAAAGCTGCTTCAAGTGCGTAAAATACAATTTCAAGCTATGCGTGTTTGTTTTTAAGCAGAATGAGTCTACCTGCGAGGATTTCTTGTCCTACCAGTAGATTGACCACATCCCTGTTGGGTGACGCTATCGGTCATTCCTTCACGATTTTCAACATCAAATTAAAAAAAACCCGCATTTCCCCGAAGGGGAGTATGAGGAAGTGCGAAGCACGGGGTGATGCTATGAGGGGGCGCGCGCGACTAAACTGCAGAGCCGAGCGAAGGAGACGGCAGCGAGAGAGCACGCGCCAGCCGACCCACGGAGGTCTGGCCGTTTTTAAGTGCAAAGCACTTTTACTGATGATGATGATCTGTCTTCCGAACTCGTTCCAAAGAACCCGCAACGCGTTCAACTTGTTGGCGGCGTTGCGCACGCCCGAGATGGGGCTCAGGTTGTTGTCGAACCACAGTCGATCGCACACCGCGCAGCTATATCCAAAGCTGCAGTCCAGGAAGTCTCGCTTGAAGCGCGCGTCCGGCCGATCTAATTCGAGGGCCCGGGCCAGATAGGCTTCAGGGTGCTCGGCTCGCTTCGCACGCTTTCGTTCGGCGTCTCGCCGCCGGCCTTCATCACCACAGGCAATGCGCGGGGCGCGCGCAGCCACGGAGCGGAGGGCGGAGCGCGCGCAGTCACGTGGGGCGTGACGTCGCTGCGCCGTTACTACAGACGCTCCTCTCCGCTCCTCGCGCCGTTGCTATGGGACGGCGGATTCAGGGTCGCTTATAAAGTGCATTCGCACTTAAAAAATGCCAGGCCTGCGCGGAAAGCGCAGCACAGTCACAGCGAAAGCTGGAAGAGCGGCATTTCTAGAGCCCGTTGTAAACTCTCTCGGGGCTACTAGTACAAGTACACTAGCAAGGTACCCACTACGCCATAAATCACAATATTTGTGAAATTGGGAAGCACCTACAACGCCATTATTCGTCATTGTGCGCAGAAGCGAGGTTCCAGCTACACATATATGTAAGCCATTATGTGCACTTTGTTTACGTGACGACTGATGACGATGAAGAATTGTGGCTCAGCCCTTTGTAATGGGTTGGAAGCTTTAAACGGCTCACCAGTTACGTAATTCGCATTGTGTGACGCCCGGTCGCTATTTAACTCTCCCACCATGCAATATAACATACATTGACGTGAGAAAGAGAGACAGAGAGAAGGGGGAAGAACTTTTATTGAACCCTGATGAAATGGATGATGGGCTTATGGGCTTCCTTGGCAACCAATGTGCACTTGCGAGGAACCCACTACGCTATAAATCATAATTTCTGTGAAGTAGGGAAGCAGCCACTATGCCATTTTTCGTCATTCAACGGAGAGCCGTGGTACCCGCTAAAAACATGTAAGGCATTATGCGCACTTTGTTGGTGTTGTGCCTGATGACGATGAAGAATTATTGCAGAGCCCTTCTAGTGGGTTGGAAGCATCCAACACCCCACTCGTTGCGCAATTCGCATTGTGTGACGCCTGGTTACAGAATTCGCTTTGTGTCGTGCGTGGTTGTTATTTCACTCTTCTACCACACTAAAATACATATGTTAATGTGGTTCCTTCTGGACATGAAGCGTGTATAGCGTTGTTTTGCAAGGCAGTTCCAAGCACCGGCGTGGCTCTGAGGTACAACACTGGGCTCCCACGCAGAGGGCCCAGGCTCGAACCCCGTTCCATCCTGGAAATTTTTTCTTATATCGTTTTTTTTTTCTTATTTCGAGCGATAGTGGTTACGGACACCGGCGGCAGCGGCGGCGGACAACTACGCCACCAAAAACGGCCGTTGAAATGATCTCATAACAGCTTTCGCTGTAAAATATAATTCCTTTTTTATGGGACAAAAGCATGCTCGTTGCCGCCGATGTGACGAACGATCTTCTCATTTTCACCACAATCAGAAAATTTTTCCGGAGCGGTAGACAGTCCCTTTAAATAATCAAGAAAACATACGAACGAAAGCTGTCGTGAATTTGGTCTGACTTTCAGTTTCGTTTTTTGTGTGTGTTTGTTGCGATGTACGCACATTCTAGAAAACCGAAACTATATTATAGAGAGAATTCAGAAGCTTAATTGCCAGTATTCCTGCTAAGTTTTTAGGCCGATGACCTGCGTTAAAAGCAGAAAACAAGGGGAAAAAGAGATAAAGAATGTTTATGCTTCACTCATGTGAATCCGTCACTACACGAAAGGTACTGAGACAAAAAATTTGGCATATCGTTTTTTTTTTTGTCCTACAGTAACTAGATAACGACCCGTTTATCGCTCTGGAAACCTCGTTTGCTATAGTGCGCGGCGGTTAATTATTTTGACTCGTCTCTAGAACGCCCGGCAGCAGTTTCGGTTTCGTGGAGCGCCGATAAAAGTGGCATCAGAATTTGTTTTGTGAACACGGCTGGCCACGTGACTACTCGAAACAGTGACGCGAGCGGTATCGCTTACGCTATAAGGTCCCTGTATAATACAGGTATCTTAGCTTACGTGTGAACGCCGTGCTGACAAATATGGTCTTAGGGTGGCTAGCGGTGGGAAGCACACGCAAGGAGCATGGTAGCCAACACAAACTCGTGATGTAGGTGGTTGTTGGTTGTTAAAGGGGTGGTGCCACCAAATTTGTGGCTTGCACGTTCTTTGCTGTAAGCGTTTCCTACAGCGCCAGGAAGCATGATGCACGCACCAAGATTCATGTATTCTCACTAAATAATTTAATATCACCTTTTGATGTGGACAACTTTCGGTTTCAGTTTCTGGGCTCCGAGGCCGGGCAGTAGGGGGCTTGGTCACGTGACCACACAAGGCTGTGACGCACTTAGCCAGTGATCGAAACTCGACGAGTGATGTAGCAACCGATGCTTTGCCAGTACTATAGAGAACTAGAATATATTCTAGTTCACTACATTCGGTACGTACGTTGCGGGGGGTGGCGAAGGTCCGGAGGTCACTCACGTCACTACAGCAGATCTGGTGTGACGTCACTACAACTTTCGTTGCCCATCCTACAGATCTACGTCAGTGTTGGCGCGCTAGCGATGGTTTTCGATCGGGAGAATGGGCGTTTAGGTACACTTTGGAAGTGAATTAATTATATATTCTAAGCGTCTGCTGTGTCTGTCCCTTCGTGTGGAATGTCCTTGCATACAGAGGAAACCCACAACAGGCTTGTTATAGCCTCGAAATTTGATGGCACCACCACTTTAACTTGTTTAATTCAAACCAAGTTGATGTAAGTGTCGGAAGGTGCTTCATTTTGAGCTCGGATGCAAGTCGATTTTAAGGATGGAATAATTGTTGGGGTTTAATGTCCCAATACCGCGATATGATTACGAAGGACGCCGTAATGGAGGCCTCCTGAAATTTTTACCGCCTGGGGTTCACCTAAATCGAAGTACACGGGCCTCAACCATTTTCGCCTCCATCGAAAATGCTGCCACAGCGGCCGGTATTCAATTCCGCGACCTTTGGGTCGTCACTCGAGCACCATAACCACACGAGCAACGTTCCGGGTAGATTTTAAATGCGTTCTAGGCTGTATAGTTTTCGTTGATATTTCGTAAATGATGTATATGTGTCCACGAAAATCTATCTCGCAAGTTATCTAGCCTTCAGAATCAACGTTACTAGAACAAACTCAGTTTCAAAGCTCCGTATCTCCGCCAGCGGAGGAGGGTGGTCCGAACGGCGGTCGCGAGAACTAGCGGCGCTGCTGTTCCGTCTTGCGCCACTATCGGCGCGTCGTCTGCTTCCACGACATAACGCTGCGGTCCGCCGCGCAGTTGCTCGCGGCAACTGCGCGGCAACTTTCTTATTGTACTAGTTAGGTGGATACTTAGGTGGATATGCATAAGGTCGTCTGTATGCATTGGCCCGCGTGCGTTGTTCATTGATTGGCTAAGAATCGATGTTCGGTCTATATTGCCACGCCCACTTCTTCTTTTATTGTGATGTATTCGGGTTTGACCAGCAAGGACGGTTATCAACGCTCGACGCTGTCCGCGAAGCAGCGTTCGAGAAGCTTCTCGATTGTAGTAGATCGTTTTGGTAAGATTGGGCGCTGCACGCGAATGTTCCAGCTTTATCGAGAGATAACGCCGCCACCAGCGATATCGCTGGAAAGTTTGATAGCGCCTGTATAAAAGCCGACGCGCTTGACCGCTTGTCAGTTGATCGACGCTCTGTTCGCTGCTATCAGTGTATTGCTGTAGTTTGACTTTCAGTTTCCCGGCCACAAGTTCCGCCAAATAAAGTGTTTCATCTCGGACCTGCTGACTGCTGCCTTCGTCGACGTCACGACCCTGTGACAATATTTGAGCTGTCTACATTGCGCTTAACTTCCAAGCATATGAGTTTCTAAGCGAATGAGGGTTTTCAGAGTAATTTTTACAACTACCACCACAATTTTAGCCGCTGCCGTCTTATCTAGACCAAGAACAACCCAACACGTTTGTAAAAGCCTTTATAGTGCACAAAGAAGCGTACTTACTCGAGATACAAAAACGTTCTAGAAAAACAGTACTCATGTTTCTACAATTTATTGAAAAAAGCTTTCTCGAAAAACATCACCAATGCTTTGCAATGGTTAGAAGACACGTTTGCGCGACGGTTAAAGGGATACTGACCCAAAATCGGAAAATTTTACGATAACTCGGTAAATGAAATCTCAGTGTGCGATTACATCGAATAGATGTCGTCTCTGAGCAATTTTTTCAGCGGATAGTTGTATTTTCGGTGTCTCATCTTTCTACGTCGCATCCTTCTACGGTGCCTTCAACAATTCGAACAGATCGGCCGTGATGTGAGCACCGAGCAGTTATTCGCGCGTACTCTGTCGCTAGAAGAGTTGTCAGTATTCAATTTCAGTTTTTCAACTTCACCGAGCAGATGTTCTATGCCCACAGCACTCCTTACACTGTACGACAGCCGTTTGCGTTTCGTGCTGTAGCCGTTCACTACGCAGTTAAACTGCTCGTCAACTACAATTATCTTTTGCACAAGTAAGTCTCCGTTCCCGAAGCAAAGTGCGGAAGTGGGCTAGTTGGTATTCCATTATTAAACTGCTCAGCGCAAAAAATTTGACACGGTACACATAGAAAAGACGAGGACCAGCGCTGGTCCTCGTCTTTTCTATGTGTACCGTGTCAAATTTTTGCGCTGAGCAGCCCGTTCCCGAGCCGGCGAGTGTAAAATATTCCGCACATCTTGTTCAATACCTCGTCGTAAAATCTCTCGAAAATCCACTGCTTTGAAGGCATAGCGACAGCTGACAACTGATCGAATGTCAGTGTGCTGCAACTCTCAGTTTCGGTAGCGTAGGTAATCGCCTGCCTTTCGCTTTGCTGTTCTATTTCTGGCGGCTCCTCTAAATTGGGCACTGGGCTTTCGCGGGACGCCGTGCGTTTTTTTTTTGGGGGGGGGGGGGGGGGGGGGGGGATTTGCGCCTAAACCCCGAACATTTTGGCTTTGAAATGTGGGGTGGAAGTGCTGGGAACGAGCGCGGCACGGCACCTGGCGCGAGTTCCCACTTTCTAAATGGGATCAAAACCTCTTGTCCCGCAACTGACACGACGATAGTGCTTTACAATGTCGTCACTCTCAAAATGAACGTCACAGACTTTGCATTTCGCAGTAAGCTTTCTATCTTTGCGATGAAAAGCTTGAATGGCGTAGGGTCTTTTACAGGTCCGAAGAAGTGTCAGTGAAGCGGAGTCGTCGTTGCGGTAGCCGCTCTTGCAGCCCGGCGCAAAGCAAGTCGGCATACCGCACCGTGAATCTGTTCGCCCTCGTTACGCTTCGTACATCATGCACGTGTCTTCGTACGAGACGCTAAGCCTGGTCAAGAACAGTCGCAAAAATGACGAGCTAACAAAGCGCAGACGACGCTGTAACCCACGTGCGCTCGTACATCGGCGGCGCCGATCATAACAAGCGCCAGCCGCGGGAGCTAGACGTGACTGCAGCGCCACTAGTTCTCACGACCGCCACGCGGACCGCCTCTCCGGCGGAGCTTTTAAACTGAGTTTGTTCTAGTAACGTTGTTCAGAATTGTGTCAGTACTCCTTTAAAGTTGTTTTCACAGAATTAGCTGCTGCTTGGTTGGACGTTAAAGGAGTGCTGACACGAACTTCATAAACTTTCGTATTGTTGCTCTAAATAAGAACACTTGGTGTCGAGAACCCTAAAAAGAGTATCGGGGTGCCTCGGAACCCATTGGATGTATATTTAATGCCACTACCTTAAGAATAATACACTTTCGGTTTTGATATCGAGGGGGCGATTTCACAGTGACGTGTCAACACAGTCTGACGCAGGTCTAAGCCACTTGGAGACACCAGCTGGTAACGTACTGACAGCAGCTCTGTCGTCTGCCGTCCGCTGCACGTGGTGCATGTAAACAGAGCGATGATTGAATGGTCGTACAACGCCTCCGACAGCGGTTTCGGTGACAGTGCTGACTAATCATGATAATGTTCATTGCAGTGAGGCTGGTTTGCAGATGCTGGGCGACGAGAACTTTCGAAGCAAACTAATATATTATATACGTCTTTGCTAGCTCTGGTATGGAGATAGCGTTAGCACTGTCTGATAAGAAGACAAAAAATATACCGTATTTACTCGACTGTAACGCGAGCTTTTTTCCCCCAGATTTTTGCTTCCTAAAGTCGACCCTCGCGTTACAATCGAATACCGAAATAACCGAAATATCGAAATAACCGAATTATCCTTTTTTTTTCTGGACGCAATGAAGTCATCCCTCGCGTTACAAACTTGGTCGCGTTACAATCGAGTAAATACGGTACCTTTGCACAGTGTGCAACTCAGTTACATTGTACAGCTTGCAATATATGACTGAGTTGTCTATAGTTTTGTTATCGATTAGTTTTCAACGCACGACCGAAACGCGGAACATCGTTTCTCTAAACACGCATCTGTAACACCTAGCCACCCACCGTGCACCTAGCTCAGGGGGTCCGCGTATCGTGGAGCATTGTCAGCGTGGTGGTTGCCGAAATTAAAAGTAAATGATGCAGTTATTTCCCTTCCTTCTGGAACATTACGAAGTTTTAGATAGAAGTCATGTGCAGCCGTTAAAACAATCCTGAATCACCGACATAAAAGCAAATAGTTTAATAATTAGGCACAATATGTTAACGAAATAAACGAATGTGACTGTCACATTTCTGAAGGACATCCGTACATTACAATTCGTGTCCAATAGAAGAACGTTGAACTTGTGTGACAGTTTCATAGTTTTTGATCTGGATGGCTTAGATGTTTCATCAGTCGCGAAAATTGACCGTTCGCGACGTTCGGTTCGAGGGACGCAAAAAATGATCGTCTGTGATGACGTTAGAGTTCGCCAAATTTGCGACGTCACATGGTGACATCGCTTGGTCAAATGTGAGCCGATCCCGGAGGCAGAGCAAAACCAGGTGAGGTGCAAAAAGCTTTCAATGCCTAAGATCTTGGAGGCAATGCAAAATCACGTTAGGAGCAGAAATCTCTCGGAGAGGAAGGGGAGGAATTAGTACATCCACTGATAAGAAAAAGAAAGCTTTTGCCTCGGGGACGTCTTAGGCGAATGCAGATGGCACCTTGCGAGTTTTTAAAAAAGTTGTGCTCAGACGTTCCAAGTAAATCCCCGTTTCAGACTTGAATGTTCGCTGTACGTCACAAATTTCGGATTTATCGGATTTAGATTTCAGAACCTAGTGCGCTCGCTCAAGTCATAAAACTCACAGGGTCTCTTATGCATTCATCTAAGACGACTTGAAGGCGTCGTAAGCCTTCTTTTTCTTGCGTGTCCATTTACTGGTCCTGCCCCGCCACTCTCCGAAAGTTTCCTGCACATAATGTGGTTTTGCACTTCCTCCAGGATCGGAGGCACCTCACCTGGTTTTGCACTGCCTTCGTGATCGGCCCACCTTTGACCAAGGTACGATGGCACACGATGACGTAATCACGTGACGCCATTGTGGTGTCATATTTTGGCGATCTGTGACGTCATGGTGACGTCCTCACGTGATGAGAGAGAGAGAGAACAACTTTATTGAGGTCCGTTACAGACGTGGGGAAGAGCGTCCCCCGCGCCCACCCGGCTATTCCCACGTTTATTTTTTGCATCACTCGTTTTATCCCTGACGCCGCGGGACGCCGACACTGCCAATTTTCGCGTTTTATGAGGCATCTAAGGCTTTCGCCCTAAAATGTTTTGCTTAGTAACACGTAGCGTCTGGCTGATGTAGGGCACGCTCGGGCGTTGCAGAGATATTGTTCTTGCGAAAAAAAGCAAAAAAAAAAATGCTGACGGTGTAAGTACACCGGTGTACAAATAAGAAGTCCCTATACGGCACGGTCTACCTGGGGCCGCCAACTCAACCTTCCATTCAGGCACGCATAAAGGCGTCCATTTATTTTTTCCACCCCTTTGACAGACGTCCGCGAAATGCGTGCAACCTTCGGGTGTCACGAATAGCGGGAGCGAGCGCGTGTAAATATATGTAACGAGCCGCATTTACAATGCAGGCGGAACCACATCGCCCCGCACACTTCTGAAGGAACATGGATGGGCACGCGCTGGCACGGTACGAGCCGATGTACTGCACGTAACTCGCCGGCGAAGGTCGGACACGCCTGCCGTATTTGCACGCGTATAAACTGACACGAAATCTCAGTCGAAATGAAGAAGAATAAATGGACATGGGCAGGGCATGCAGCGCGTAGGCAAGATAACCGCTGGTCATTAAGAGTAACTGACTGGATTCTGAGAGAAGGCAAACGCGCGATGGGGAGACAGAGAGTTAGGTGGGCAGATGAGATTAAGAAGTTTGCGGGTACAACGTGGACGCAGCAAGCACAGGACCATGTTGATTGGCGGAACATGGGAGAGGGCGTTGCCAGGCTGATGATGATGATAACGAACTGACAGGCTTCAGCCAAGCTTCAGCTATACCGGAAGACGGTGGTAACTGGAAATCGATCGAAGAAACAGTACTTCCCTTTCCGTGACCTTCGGCTATAACTGGATGCACTTTCTCAAGGTTTGCACTGACACATGTTTTCGAAGTTGTCAGTACGGTTTGTGAGCACAACTCCGACCCATTGCTTTTTTTTTTTCACGCAGTCGTTAAGCACTATCAGCTTGGGCGCAGGAAATTCCCCCTCCCACACCCCACGCTCACTAGACCCCAGTCTTCTACGCTCAGAATGTTACAGACGGGATCATTCCCATTGAGAGGTCAATTTAGCCACTTTGCTCCGGACATCGACCCACACTGCCCTGAGTGCAATGCAGAGTATTGCTCGCTAGCACACATGCTCTGGCAATGTTCTGCGTTACGAAATGCGCCTTTTAATAAACAAGAGGACTGGGAGGAAGCCCTCAAAAGCGGCGATCCCCAGGAACAACTAAGGGCTGTCCAAAGGGCCCGCGAACGGGCGGAGGACCATGGTCTTCCGGTCCCAACGTGGGCGCGGCCCGCAACTACGAGTTTGTAGTTCCTTTGAACCTTAATAAAGTTTGTTGACTGACTGACTGACTGTCATAATTACCATACACGCTTCTACGGTGTAGAAAGATTGCTTAGTAATTACAACAAATAATTAAAAATAGAAGTATATCAGAGCTTTCAAGTAATGAAAATTTTGGACAACGAGTGTCGCTGGGGCCGTATAACACAAAGAATTGGCATTCCATGTATGTACTTAATATTGAATGCATTAACAAATAAAAATAAATGAGAAGCCGTTATAAAAAGACGGCGTCTCGAAGAAAAGTTTCTGCATGAGTTGCGGCTGAACATTGGCACGTTAATTGGTGCTCGTGGCATTGTAAGTCGTGAAGTTTTGTCGTTTACTTGTTTTGAGTCGCGAAACAGGGTTGCACGAAGGGTGAATCGCATATCTTGAAGTCGGCGTGATCCTGCTCGAGTCTGGGTCACCATCATCATCGTCATCACCATAGACGTGCGCGTGGTTCTTCAATAGAGGGGACCAAGTTTGACCGCAGTGTCCCACCCCGCCCCCTCCCCGTCCTTCGGTTGGTCGAGTCCCAGAGAAAACAAGAGGCGTAATGGATGCAAAAATGAAAATGGGTCGATGACGTGCTTTTCACAGCGGCATGCCCTTGGTCCCCGGCTTTCTAATGGTAAAGGTGAGAAGTAAACCGTTCTTGGAATGCAAGGTCAGGGACCTCTGGCGCCATTATATTGAACAACCTGCATGACCTGCACGTTAAACAATGACGGAACAAGTCTGACTGAGTAAAGATATAGGGCTCACTTGGCCCCCTACACCCGTTACTAGGATAATTGGATAAGGGGGGGGGGGAGCTTCCCCCCTGCCTCGTGCGCACGGCTGTGATCGTAGCATATTTTGCATGCAGTGAAGGCATTAGAAGTATTTATTGAGGGGCTAGTTGGAGAATAATCTTGAAAGGAAAGGGCAGAAACGAGCCCGGTGTGCCCCCCCCCCCCTTGGCGTTACGCCACTGACGGTGGTTAGCCCCGTATTCTAGAACGCTAGAATATGGGGGTAACCCCTGTATTCTAGAACGTCCCTTCACTCAACGCTTCACCTTGGCTTGAGAAAGTCTATGGGAACCCCGCCTCTGGGCAGAACAAGTCACGGCGTATCAGCGATAATCTGCAGCGATTCTTGAGAAGCGCTGCGTCATTTTCAGTCGAGCACCGGAGCTGTGCTCAACTCGGTCAAGTGAAGGACCAACTTCGAGTCGAGGCAGGTTTGAGAATATAGGGGAGTTACGTAAGCAAATTTCCCGATTATGTCGTCCACTTACGTGCCGGTAAATACGGTACACGCACAACTGAAACGCGCATCGTTTTTTTCTTTTACTCCGGTCAGTCTCCGTTGACCGCCACAGAGGCGCGACCTCGAGCGGTATACAAGAGGTACCTGTCCGTTTGGACGCACGACATCGTGTTCGAATAAAAAAGGCCGCATTTATACGCTCGTCCGCACGAGGACGCTATAGCGTCCTCCATCGCGAAGTGACCCTGCAAGGGTGCCTGATTGGCTGACTGACAGCGGAGACCTGGGCCGCCATTCTTCGAGGTCGAAGCGACGTGCGTGGCTGTGCCTGGACTGCGCGTGCACCGGGTTGCCGTTGCGCCATCCTGGTTACAACTAGTGTAGTCACGTTTTGCTGGTTAGCACGTCCTCCGCCGCTGTAGCTGTCGTTCAATGTAACCTTTTCCTGCTGCGCATCGATTAAATGACTGCGACTGCCGCAGTGCGATGTTTGGAGCACAACGCCTGTGCGTTATGCAGAGCTTCTGGAAGTTGAAATTCGGATTCCGTCGCCCATAGTGGACGTGTTGCATTGTAAAAATAACTCGGTCAATGATTACATCTATACCTCAGCGAAGTTCACGTACTGACTGCTTTTAAACGTGAATAGCACTTATTTCGCTAGGACGATGAATTTCTCATGGACCATGGCCTCCGCCATAGGTGTGCGCATGACAGGGGCAGGGGGGGGGGGGGCGGGCGCCCCCCTCTAATCACCTTGGAGGAGGGCGCATAGTCTGCCCCTGATGCTGCATTCCAAGAACCGTTTACTTCCCGTTTTTACTTCAGGAAAGCCAGGGACAAAAGGCTACATGAACGCAGCACATATATGTGCACCTGGTAAACATAAGTGAATATGTTCCGACGGCGGGATTTGAACTCCGGGCCTCCAGTGCTGAAGCTCAATGCTCCAACCACTCTATACGACGTTGGCACATATATGTACCTAATCAGATGATATAGAACGCCCCGCACGTGAGCACGTGCGTTCAGACGTTTGACACATTTTCCACAAACGCCTATAGCTTTAAGAATACATGCCCATACGTCAAGTGTGATATACGCCCTTCAGTATCACGCGTGCTCCTGTATTTTGTTCGACAGCCACGTCCGTTCAATTATCCCGGCAACGTTGAATACAATGCCCCGTCAGTGCACGACTTTACGGGACAGGTAATTGATTCGAAAGTATACCACTTCAAAACTGAAACAAAGGATCACCATAAACACTTGAAGCGTTCCAAGTGAAAACGCGCTTTATCGCGAGCCCGCGCTTTTTAGCAAGCGACACGTCCGCACTCTACGGGTCTCTCGAATTCTGTGCAGTGCGTGCAACGCTTTCAAAGCATTGGTCCCGTAATCCCAACCAGAACAGTGAACCAGAAGCAGCCGTCCCCCATTGTTCGGCGTGTTTATCGACTTCTGCGTTACAGTGACTGCGCGGAAGTTTAAGGGGAAAAAAAAAAAAGATTTGTGGCATGCAATGCCTCCATTTTCAAAAACACTTGCCATGGCTCTTGTTTCTGATTGGCTGACAACAGTCATGCGTATCGCTCCATGCTGCGCGGAGTTAATCGTTGCATACTACAGGAACACCGCGTTTTGTAGTGCGTTAAACCTGTTCTGTTCTATAGACAGCACCGCGCTTTTAGACAATAGAGCAGGCGATGAAAACTGACTGCTTTCCACTCCTTGCAGTCTTTCTATAGTGAAAGAATGAAACCGTTCTTAGCGCTTGCCTGCACTTTACAAACCCTTATTTACTATATTACATACATAAGCCCGTACGGGTGTCACCAACGCAACGAATGCATTCCGAGAACCCCATCTTATACTTTAGTTTCACGGAAGTGATACACATGCTTGCTTCACAGAGCGTGATGCGTGACGCTGGCATCGGTCCATCTTTACTTTCAAATAAGGCGCGGCTCATTCTACCTGATCGGATCTCCCGACAAGCAGCTACACCTATTTACATGCCCGCTGATTCAAAGGTCAGCGCTGCTATGCGTTGCCTCTCTTTATATTACCGCTGCATTTATACATACACTTCTTTTCTACGTTTCTGTACCTTTTTCTCTGTTACGATCAGGACCGTGAAGCACGCAAACGCGGCAGCGCATTACAATTTAAAATCTGGCGTCAGGCATGACAAGTAGACTGATCCGTCACGTCGCTGCGTGTATGGATTGCACCATGCGGATATGTCATGGTCAGACATTTACATCCGTCAGGTACTGGGAGAGTCGGGCGTGTGTGTGTGTATATATATATATATATATATATATATATATATATATATATATATATATATATATATACGCACACTGGGAGTTGTCAAACCGCGCGACAGATTTCACGGTTCTGCTTTCCAGACAACCTTGAAAGTAAGGCAGGAACTGTGCGACGCGCACTTGCAGGTTCTTTTTTTCTTTTTTCTTCATTGAAGCAGGGGCCGAAACGGGGCTGGTTAGGGGAGTTGTAGATATAAGAGAGTGCAACTCGTTTTTCGAGATACCGAAGCGCGGGAATGCGAAGAGTGACAAGAGCAAGGAGAAGAAGTCCGGAAGTGCCTGCGCATATCTGAGCAGGTTACACATTTCGTACATAGCGAACAACTGTGGCTGCTCCACGGCCTACCAGTTTCGTTGACTCTCTTATTCGTGACATTTTATTTTTTTTAGATTCCTTGAGACTTGCCTTGTCCACCGAGAAATTTATTTTGCCGTCTTTCGTACACCTTTAACAACTTGCCTTGACTCTCAGGGACGCATCTCCTCTTCCACAAGTTAACGGGACACCTATGACTCTGAAATTGAGGGTAATCATAAAACTAAAATCGTTTCCTCGTGCTGTCTCTTGTGAGAACGAGCTGCTAGGTTTGATTCCTGCCTGCCATGACCTTGTTCCAATGTGGGCGCAGTTCAAGAAAGTTATCGTGTACGGAGCAGTACCGGGTCAGTACCACAGGACCCCGTAAAAGATAACTTTTGGTTACTCTTATATTTACTGTGCTGCTTTTAGACGTTAAATTAAAGCATTAAGTCAGTGAACGAACTGCGCCATCCTGCGGCTTAATGAAGTCAACAGCAACGGTTTCAACAATTTTGTAGTGAGAAACTGTAGCCCTAATAAATGGAAAAAGAGAAGGGAGGGAAAAGTCCCTTATGTTTACTTTCGGCCAAAACTGTAACGCTTGCGGCATAGCTGACACAGCTGTCGTACACGGGTTACGCTTTCTGCGTAAGGAAGGAACAGGAGAGAAAGGAAAGGCAAGGATGTCGACTGGTCTAGAAAAACTGGTAAGCTACCCTACACCGGGAAAGGGGCGAGGGAGTTTTAAAGATAGAAGGAGAGGAGGAGCGCACGAACACAAAGTCACACACCTCACAATCACCATATCGCCATTGGTCTACAACCGCCGGTGCGAGTCTGATGTCTTCAAGAATTTGAGCACTGCATGCCTTCGTCGCCTTCATCCGCGATGAACTCCCACGATGACATTCCAAAACGGTTTCTGCCGTCATCAGTCTGTGGTCTATGCGAGCTGGAGCGAGCGCGAGTGACTGTCTCTCTCTACACATTGCAGCGAAGACAGTCGCAGAAGTTGTACTGCAATGTCTCCTCGCTACCACAGTTGTCTCAAAAACGGGTTATCAGCCATTTCGATGCGCGAGTAGAATCACTTCGTGAAAACACTATACTGCCACTCCACTAAGCGTCTATGAAGTGCAGTAACTCAACAATCTCATTACCGTCGGCTACCGGAATTACTACGATACTTTAACGAGCCGACATAGCCGCGCACCTGCCGCAAAGATCAAATCATTTTAGCTTACGCAACCGCCAACAGGGTGGGCCGCACTCAGCGCGCTATCTATTCTCAAAGCGACTCCCCCTAACCAGCCCCGACACAAGCCTCGTTTGCGTTGGCACCGGTTACGCAACGTGCCTCACGTATTTTTACGATCTCGGCGTTTTCACGTTACGCGTGCACCCGCGTCGCGTCGGACGTCCTTCGGGCACACGTTCCACGGCGCACGCGTTGCCGTTTCTCTCGGTTATTGTTATTTTTTTCCCCACGCAAACCGATGAGTGACGGCCTTTGTTTTTCTTCGCACTCCCTACGTTTCTCGGTTTCACCCCACGCGATTCGCCGCACCGTCTGTCAGCACTCGTAGCGTCCACCCGAGAAAAGAAAGGAAGGACGAGAAAAAAGAAAAGACAAAGAAAAAATAAATTTGGCAAAGAAAACAACAAACAGGTCGATGTGTGCCACGGGGACGCAGAGGGTGCCCAATGTGCGCGCGCGTTAGCTTCGGAGAGTCGTGACTGGGCTTTCGTTTAGGGGCGTAAAAAAGCAAAGGTCCGAGCGGTGCGGGTAAATAAAAGAGAAAATAGAACAAAGACAACAACAACAACAACAAATCGGAGAGAAGTAAGCGAGAAAGCGTGCGCGGCCAGAGAAGCCGTCCAGCGTATCGTGTGTCGAAAACAATGAAAAGGGACGCCTCCGGCACAGCGGAGGCAAGGAAAATGGCCGCAGCCACGGTGCTCGCTCCTTTCGTCCTCCTCTCCATACGCGTCACGCCGCGGAGCCAAAGCCAACGGCGAGCGAACCCGGGGGTAAGGAAGGAGGTAGGGTACGGTGAGTTCTCTTTCCCTACCCTGCGCGCGACCGTTTGCGCTTCGCGCTTCGTGCAAGGCCGCAGGGCAAGGCGAGACTGCGTTTCGCGTTCGCTTTTAGCGCGCGTTCCCTGTGCCAACAGCAGCGCCACTTTTGTTCCACTGCGCGTTTTCTATCGCCGCGCATTCACTCACGCGCTCGTACACGCTGCATAACGCTGCGTTGTGCTATTCCTGCCGTTCTTTTGTTCCGCGCAGCGTTTGTGTCTCTCTCCGGCAGTGAACAACGCCCATCTCAACGACCAGTGACGGTTTGGTTTCGTAACGGGACTGTATTGAGCTTGCGCTTTCGGGGCACTCGGAAAGCTCACTCAAACGGGTGCTTGATTGTTTCTTTTCTTTTTTTTTTGTAACGGTTCTTTTTCGGCTCAGATGTTCTCTTTCTCTCTTTGAGACTTTGTGTACGTGGTTGTGTCGCCTCAGACATGTTTTTGTACGATGAACTTTCGAGTTGGATCTTATCTATAGCATGCACTTCAGAAGGGAGGAAGTTTGGGCGTTCTGGTAGTTCATCGTACCGCAGAAACCATAGCGCATAAAAGCGAACGGGGAACGAGATGAACACAGGGCAAGGCGCACACTAAAATGTATGCCTGAGCACTATGTTGGAAAGCCGTATAGACTGCTTTCGTCTAAGTCAGTTAATCTTATATGACTTCTTTTGCCTTTTTAGTCGTTTTAATATGTATTTTATCCAACGTTCCTTGTTAAATAGCTTTTTGCAACCCGAATTCGCAGTCTTTCCGGCTTCTATTTGGCAAGCACATTTCCCGAAATATTATCCCTTATTTATTGTATACACCACGCTGTGATCATTTACTATTTTCCCACGTTCTTTAACCTTTGTTGTGTCCACTATGTTCAAATCCGCAATTGACGGCCTGCAGTGTTTCTTTGCTCAAGAATGAAGTAGATGAATAAACATACAAACAAATAAACAAACAAACAAATAAATAAATTCTTTTTAACGGCCTATATACTTGAAATGCATGTCTTCGTTTGTTATCGTATGAACGAGCCGGAAACAGGCCGAAGTCACTGAACTCGCCGACGTGATCTTAAGTGCATTTTGACTCCGTTTATTTATGAGAGCGAGAGGCACGATAGAAGAAAGAAAAAAGGAAGCGAAATTGATAGTATAATTAATAGCGACTTGCAACTTAAGCATGGCCGAGCGTGTGAACTTTCCACGCGCAGGTGATCCGTCACTTGTACAGCGTGTGTGTGTATATATATATATATATATATATATATATATATATATATATATATATATATATATATATATATATATATAATGTGTAATGCCTCCTGCGTGATGAGTTTGCACGCGCTCGCACCTCAGTGATTCTTTTGACGTCACAAAAAATAATACAGAACCACGAGCCGTTATTGTTCGCCCAATTGCATTATGCCGCGTTGGCGCGTGCAAAAAGCTTGCAGCAAGCTGCTCCTTCGCTTCTTTAGAGGGTGTATTGCTTATTCGTGACACTTCGTTATGCGATACCATCTTGGCCCTCCATCATCACGTTTTAACTTTCGTGCCTCGGCTACTCGTTCTCGCAGAAAATGCAATATAATGAAGGCCATAAGATATGAAAACAAAAATGACCACATAAATTTGTTCTCATTTTCAAAGTCACCTCAAGCAGATCAGTCAAACGTGAAGCTTAAGCCGCATCATATGAAAAGCAAGAAGAACAAGAAGACACGAAGTGCGTTCACCAGCACACCGAATATATATGTTACAACGAAGGTATGTGAATCCACGGGTATCACGGGACAACAAAATATCAAATTAAATACGTACAGCGAGCTGTCACCAGACGAAAAATAGTGTTCTAAATAATGTGGGAATATCATACGCTTGCAGAAGTATACTGAGCGCGCTATTAATGCTCGCCTTTGCATATATGCGTTGGCCATCAACTTAAGATGTTCCTTTAAGTGAACGGCCTCCGGTGCTGTACTGCTAAGTCGCTTTCTGTATATCGTACTTGAACATTCCAGTAGAAGGTGCTGTATATCCATCCACGTAAGCTCACTGCAGACTAGGAGTGCTCGAAATTTTGCGTAGTATGTGTTTTGTGTACGCAGTATACCAAACTGCAGATAATCAACCGCCATTTCGACGAGGGGGATACGAGGACAAACGAGGCGAAAACAGGTAAATTACCCGCGTTTTAAACGGTCTGTTCGTATCCACTGAGGAGGGGATTTCGTTTACTGACTAGGCTACACTTAACACCATAAGGTAATTTGTCACAAATTCCTGAAGGGGTACTGACACCTTTCTTCGAAGGCGAGTTTACTCTGCCATACAAATCTCCTGCATGCAGAGACGGCTCTGAGCAAATGTAAAGCTCAGCAAATGCTGATAAAATATTTTACTTTGATATTAAAATCAATTTTTCCATGGCGCACCTTAACATCGACATTAGCTTGACGTCGGGCTACAGTATAAATTCTGGTGACTTCACGCAGCAGGCTGGCTAGTTGTGATGATGTTAGGTGCGAAAACTTCCAAGATGGCCGCTTGTGCGTCACCAACGTAGCCACGCGACGAGAAGCTTATACCGTGTTGTGACGTCAATAGGAACCGAAACTAGCTTTTAAAAACATACTGTAATTACTTTTTCAGGGCGCACTCGTGCTTAGCACTACCTTTTCTAGGCTCTTGAGGGCTTGACCTGTCATTTGACGCAAAAAAAAAAAAAAACTGAAAATATTCGTTTCAGTACCCCTTTAAGATGCGTGCTGCTCTGTTAAAATATTATTGGCAATTCTAGTGTCGGTGTTTGTCAGAAGAACGGCAGTTTGAGCGAGTTCGTATATATACACCTTCATTTCGTGTATGTAGAATGCCAAAAACGAGAACAACGAAAAAGAAAAAAAAAAGAAACAGAATAGGAAGACACGATGCAAGAAGTAGCGCCAAATTTCACCCGATTGTTTTCTGACAACAAACCTGAAGCTCCTGTGTACATACAGCCTTGATGTAAAATAAGGACGGCATACTAATACTTGTAAGCCACTTCCTTATCTTCACCGTGCAGAATGAAGTCAACCTAAACTTTGTTTTTCGCCGTGACGGCACTGTACACAGCGAGCAGCAGTGCACTCGCACCCTGAACCGCAGTGTCGTCTTCTGCCTGGCCACTTCATCCAAGATGAGCCACTATATCAACTATAGACAAACGAGAAGAAGCCCTGCGCACAAACCGCCTTTTTCACGATGCTACGGCGCATGTTCCCACCCCTAGCGGAAAAGTCGCGAAACGCCTTTTGATCACGGAGGCTTTCGGTCTGGCGATACCGGTTGTCCCTGCCCCTACCAAAACCCTACCGGAACAGCAGAGGGCAGCACAGGAAAATGAAAAAAAAAGTGGATTGGTTCTATGTAATAGAGGTACCTTTCTCCTAACGCCGCAGTACAGCGGGTCGTCCTGTGCGGGGAACAGGGAGATCCTTAGCGACGTGTTGCGGCCTCCCGTACCGTAGGCGATGCAGGGACTCCGGCGCAGCTCCTTCACGATGCCCCGAGGGTCGCTGGTGTCCCTGGTGTGCAGGATGCCGTTGAAGGGCTCCTCGGTCAGCACCGAGATGGTCATGAAGCCCTTGTCGCAGTTGGCCGACACTGCGCCGTGAGAGAAAAAAAATTGTGTGAGGTTTAACTCTTCTAAACTACAGTTATCACGAGGTAAAGATGTGTTTCGCTCCGTGATCAGTCGGTCGATAGGGCCTCCCTTCGCTTTGGTGTTTCAGCAGGGAACTTAACCTCTGCTTGAGATCTTGCCCCCTATACCGTCTAGATGTATCTTCTGGATGACTGGATTCAGCGCGTCGCTCGCGCTGAAGCGCACGCACATACGGCTCAGCCCAGAGTTCTTCAATCATACCAGTTTCGAAACTCCCCATGGCCCCAACTATCGAGATCCGAACTCGCCATTGGCTGAAGTCGCGGGGATCTGCGGATTGTCGCGCCATCCGTTGACCCAAAAACAAACTAATAAACGCTTGTGACGACGCCAGCGTTGCGTGCGGGGCGTGGAGCAGCTAGCGAAAGCGCCCGCAGGGCGGCATCGCGGTGACTTTTAGTTTTTCATTGCGGCGTCCAGATGGCGCGACAATCTGCAGGCCCCCCCGCAGTATAGGCTATGGGCATTCTCGGGTTTTGGAGCGCAGTTTCGCAACTGGGTGATTGAAGGACTCTGGGCTCAGCCAGCGCGCCATCCACAGCAAGAATGAGCGACCAAGCGACCCAGAGATCGAAATTTAGTTGTGGCGTACGTTGCGATTGTGCACGAGCAACCCCTCGTAAAAAAAAAAAAAAAAAAAAAAAAAACTATACCTGGAACGTAAGCCGCGAACGCGCTGCCCTACCCTCGGATTTTGTCTTTCGCCTTCGAGTCGTCTTAGGCGAATGCATATGGGACCACGTCACTTTATACACCACATACTCTACGTGAGTCCTCAATATGCAGCTAAGCGAAGGACATTTTAACGCGTCCTAGATTATCTGTACTCCGGGCCCTTTTCGCAAGAGCGACTTTCCGTTTCAGCAGGACGTGTTGACCACAGCCGCTCGATCTTGTGTTGACCGTGCGAAACGCGCACTGAAATCCGCGTCGAGCTTTTGAAGTGAGGCTAGCTTCGGTGCTCGACGCTATAGTGCACCAAAACATGTGCTTTTGAGCACTCTTGCCCGTAATGCCTAAGACACACCTGTGCAGAGGACAACGTGTGCGCAGTAACTAATTGTGCAATATCATGGTAGCCTACTTCTACCTATCTCCATCCCAGTACCCTTGCTCACTGAGGAGCAGCCGGTGAGAAACGCGCTCGATCGCCGACATCTCCTCCTTTCTATTTGTCTAACATTTCTTTCTTTTTTCGTCAAATGTTTTGTCAATGTCATCTATTTACACTTATATCTATAGTTTAAAAACTGAGACCTGGAGATTTATAATGTGTATCACAAATTTTTACTGTTATTGAATTTTACTGTTTTACTGTTTATTGTATTATTTCACCCAAGGTTTTGTTGCCTTGGGTGAACTTTCTGTCCAGATTGCAACCGATTACCATGCATGTCATTTGCTTAAGGCGGGGTAGGAATTCAGTCGACAGGGTATTTGCATCTAAGCGCGCAGCTCTTGAGTCAGGCGATCTCTGCAAGCGAGGCAGGAAGCTAGGTTTGCTGGAAGATGAGGTCAAAGGTGAAGACGCGTCCGGAGGAGAAAAAAAAAACAAGAAACAAAGAGAGATAGACCGTTTACAAATGGACAAGGTATTGGAAAGTGTCAATTCGCTTACCTTCGATGCTCACAAACGCACGAAATACAGTATCCGTATTCTGTGTTTATCGCACATTATAGGGCTTTCAGTATAGTAGTTTCTATACGTGCGCCTGTGTTTGTCTTATCTGGACTCATGCACAAAACTGTACGTTATATGTAAAGTCGACTTGTATGGTTTTAGAAAAATGACGCCATACTGTGTTCAGTGTTTTGTGCTAGTGCTCTCATTACTATTTTCTTTCTTTTTTCGTGCTCTTTGGTTTGCTGAGCGGCGAGGAGTAGGGCTGTGCCACCATTATTCATCATTTCAACAAGGAAGAAAGAAAGAGAGAAAGAAAGAATATAGGGGGAAAAATACAGAGAAATACATGACCACCGGCCACCATACTCAAGTGATCTGGTTGCGGCGTGAAGCTTAATGAGAAGAGTTCGACTTAATATAGTTTCTTCTGCCAGCAAACCGTCCTTAATCATTATCCTTCGAAAACATATGCGTGAGGATATTTAGAAATAGTCATAATCTATACGGATCTGTATCGCTTATCTCTGGCAGCGCCAATTCCGTAGCGTGATCGAGCATAAATGTCGCGCACGAAACTGATCGAATAGATTTGCGGTCGCTCTGTAACCATCTACACGGCTTTCTACAACACCTCTATCAATTTTACCTCGATACGAGGCTTTCTTTCTGCTAACTTAACGAGCACTAGTTTCCGGGAACGAAATGACCCACTCCCTCACTCCGAAGCAGTTAAAGAAAAAAAAAAGGTAAAAACGAAAGAAATGAATTGGGAAAAGCATGCCGATGAATCTACAAGCCTGGCGCGCTGGCGTCCAGAGCTTATATTCCTTATTTAACGAGCCAGCGATCCCTATCGCCGCTTGATCTACATATATAGACGTATTAGAAGCGTATCGCTGTCTTGGGCATGCATATACACGGATTTGCCGGACAAGTCAAGCGCCACACGCCGCGTTTCTTCTTCTTTTTTTTCCAGTTTTCTTCCTTTTGCATCAATTTTCGTTCTCAAACGGAATACCGCATGAGCGCGAATTTAGGAGCTCCGCATTTGACAGTCACGGCGGCAATGTGCGTGCCTTGAATTGTAATCGCGTGAGCTCAGTATTAGAGAGAAAGAAAAAATAAACGAATGAAGAAACGAACGAACGAATGAATGAATGAACGAATGAATGAATGAATGAATGAATGAATGAATGAATGAATGAATGATAACGTCTTAGACTAGAAAAGAAGATAAAATTTCGCGGAACTCGTGATGCCAGATTAATCGTTAGCGAAACCATCTAGTAAATGGCACGAAACACAAATGAATATGCCACAAGCATTCGCCCAGTCAATGCGCCTTCCAGGAGAATGATAGCGCTCAGCACTTCATCAGCGCGTTGAAATAAATCGCATTAGTGTTTTGAAGTGGCGTTTTACATTACCTCTGATCAGACCTTTTTGCGACTACTACGTTAGGGCACTACATAAACATATATAGTTTTCAGAACAACCGGCTGCACCAACCGGACTCCTCTCCCCGCCTTCGCATCCCAACTGGACTCGATCTGCTGACACGAGACCGGCTTTGCTTGCACACACTATGGCCATGAATGGCTTCTACCCTACTAAATCTGCCAGTGTTCGTATCGGATTGGCTGACAAGGGAACGTGTGGTGACCGGTCACCTTACGAGGTGACTGTGGTCGCGAGTGCCTCAATTCTGAGCGAGGAGAGGCGATCGCTAGGAATTAATATAATAATTGTTGGGCTTTAACGTCCCAAAACAATAATTTGATTACGAGGGACGCGGTAGCGGAGTGCTCCGGAAATTTCGACCACCTGGGGTTCCTTAACGTGCACCGGGCCTCTAGCATTTCCGCCTCCAATGATAAATGCCGCCGCCGCGGCCGGGACTCGATCCCGCGACCTTCGGGTCAGCAGTCGAGCACCACAACCACTAGGCCACCCTGGCGGGTTGATCGCTAGGAATTGCACAAGCTCGCATTGACCGACGAACGTTTTCGAAACCGAACACTTTGGAATGATATCTCTAATATGTCACGGCATGCAGCTGAAGGCGACGAGTACCCGCCGTAGTGGCTTCGCGGCTACGGCGTGGCGCTGCCAAGCGCGAGCGTGCGGGTTCGATACCCGGCCAAAGGCCTCATGTAGAGGGAGGCGAAATTAAAAGAAAACACCCGTTCTTTTAGAATTAGGCGGACACTAAAGAATCTCAGGCGGTCAAAACTAATCGGGACTCCCCAGCCACGGCGTGCCTCGTGATCACACGTCGGTATCGGTACTTGAAGCCTTACAAACTTTAGAGCAACGAAGGCACTATACTACGGTTCTTTAAAGGCAACCGACTTGCGCAAGCGGCTCTAGCCTGAATTGGTGTTGTCATACACAAGTGATCTTGTGCTGCGACAACCTGCGGTTTTAAGGCTTATTCACACTTGCGACTATAGCACCTGTTGCGCGACCGTTTGCGACCGACGACAAAAAAAAAAAAGAAAAAAAAAAGAAAAGCGACTCGACGCGACGGATCTTCAAACTTGCGTGCCACTTACAACCGTCAACAGGCAGAATTCGCGTCTGCTCGCATTGCTGTTGCCCCGCAAAGTAAGCAGACGCCCTGCTTCCGCGCATCTGATTGGTTCAGAGGTTTGCGACTGCAGTCGCGCGACTGACAAATCGAGCAGCGAGCGACTGATTCAAGACAGTCGCTTTGCGGCTAAAACGGCCATTTGCGACCGTTTGCGGCTAGTCGCCTTGCGACTAACTTTGTCGCGCGACCACTGCTATAGTCGCAGGTGTGAACGGGCCTTTAGTGACCGAGTGTGGTCGTATGCCTGTGCTTCTTGTTTTTTATATGCAGCCCCGCCACGGTGGTCTAGTGGTTATGACGCTCGACTACTGACCCGAAGTTCTCGGGATCGAATCCCGGCCGCGGCGGCTGCATTTTCGATGGAGGCGAAAATGTTTGAGGCCCGTGTACTCAGATTTAGGCGCACGTTAAAGAACCCCAGGTGGTCGACATTTCCGGAGCCCTCCACTACGGTGTCCCTCATAATCATATCGTGGTTTGGGGACCTTAAACCCCAGATATTAATGTATTATTATGTTTTTATATGTATACTCTCTTTCAACCTGCTCCCTTCACTTTAGCAAGCCATGTAATTTTTCATTTTGGTAAGCTTTCCGCCTTTCTTTTCTCTTTTTCTTTTTTGCACATTCTGTCTCTCTCTTAACTTAGGCAGCGTTGCTCTTCGGTGACCCGTTAAAGTCGCGTTAACGCGGTATCCATCCCCGTCACTTCCTCTTTCAAGGACGCGCGTCTCGTTCAAAATCGTACGTAGGCGAAATGCGCAGGCAAAAGGTACACAGTTGCGAGGCGGTGGCGGCTCATACCATGCCGGGGTGGGAGTCATTTAAAGGCGATCGCAACTACCGCCTCCCTCTCCCCCCTCCGTTTCCTCTCCCCCACGCACTCGCCAACCTCAGACACTCCATACAGATCGGCCCAGTCGGCGCGCCGCCAAATTACACACCACGCTTCTCTCTTCGCTGCCCCGGAGGCATTTTCTGCGCATAAGCGAACGCGCCGAATACATCCACGCCTAAATTAGGCGCAGTCATCATCCAGCCGGGCATTCCTTTTCTTTCTAGGCCACCATTACCTCCGTCCTACCCCCACCTTTCTTTCTTTCTTTCTTTCTTTCTTTCTTTCTTTCTTTCTTTCTTTCTTTCTTTCTTTCTTTCTTTCTTTCTTTCTTTCTTTCTTTCTTTCTTTCTTTCTTTCTTTCTTTCTTTCTTTCTTTCTTTCTTTCTTTTTAATATGAACGCGCACTTCCTGCTCTGCGTACGCCTTTATAAATTTTGCGGGGAGTTCTTTTCTATGGTTGTTATTTTCACCTTATAGCGCGGCGCGATTCAATGAAAGTGCTTACATGCGTGTCAGCCTATACAGGGTGCCGTTTTGTAGTTGGGGCCCCCCTTTCAAGGTCGCTGGGTGGTGTGCTTCTGGGAGTTGCTCGGTGCGCCGCTGCTTTTCATGCGCGCAAGCCGCTCGGCCCGTATACACATTCGCTGCCATGGCAAAATCCTGTAAACGTGCACTTTTTGCATGTTTCGAAGAGTAACGGACACGTTTTTGTTATTTGCCTTGATTGCGTCCTGATTATTTACCGCTATGCGTCTTGATTATTTTCCGCTAGGCCTCAATGCAATGTGCTAATTACAGAAAGTATGGCGGCCAGGCTTGTTAGTTACCGACTTCGTCAAACGATGCTGGCGTGTGCAGCCTGTAGCATAGCATACAGTCATAGATGTTTGTTCATGTTAGGGAAGGCTGTCTTTGACCCGTGGCTCTATGCCTATTTCAAGCGCTAGTGGCATCAGGTTATACACTTCCGTGACACGACACCTGGCGCCGCAGTTGAAAACCGTTGACAAATTTTGCTGAAGTTGATGTAAACTTCAGGCCTCCTAGCAGCATGATGTAACCCAAATTGCCAATGCAAAGCTTATGATCAGTATTTTTCGATAAGCAGTTATACGATTACTTATTGAAATGTGGAACCTAAACATTATAAACCATGGTTCGTTTACATGCACCGCGCATGTAGCGTCATGTTGTTGGCTTCTGTAAACCCATGACAGCCAGCGCAAACAAGACACAAGACACAGGAAAGTGCACGACAGAGGCGCTTCTGTAAATTTTATTCCTATTCGTAAGGTGTTGCATTGTAATCACGTTACTCTGTGTAAGTTAATGTTATTAATGTTACTTTAGCGGCCTACCTGATAAGCTACATGGCAGTGCTACACCAGCAGGGGCGTAGCCAACATTTTTTTAGGGGGGAGGGGGCCGTGGATGGGGAGGGGTTGAACTAACTTTATGCATATTCCTGCGTGCGTTTGTATGTCTGCGTGGATCTATACACCTGAAATATTGAAAATGGGGGGGGGGGGGGTGTTGAACCCTCCCTCCCCCCGGCTATGCCGGCGTACTACACCAGTTTGTTTCTTCGTCATAAATTCAGTAGTTTCACAGATAGAACCCTGCGCTCGCGCAGCCCGTTGAGCTAACCCGCTAACATACGCTATAACTTAGCTTAACTGACAGGCTTGTCAACGGAACCAACGTCTTGAACAAATAAAAGAAGAAAATAAAGTTAGAGACTCGACGTTGCCTCAAAGCAGAAAGTACGCGTACGCAGCCTAGCATGTCGTGTATAGAGTCTGTCGGGTCTTGGTAAGCAGAGCTTATTCATGGGAAATGAGAAGCGCGAACTATTGGGACATAAGCGAAGCCACAAAACAGACGAGATGACGCGCTGCCGACTACCGAATGTCGGAAAGCTGAAGTGTCCGCGGCTACCACCAAGCACTTACTATGGACGTGCCGTGGCAGATGCGACGGCACTACCTGAAAACAGTGGACCTTCATACAACGAGACCACCGGACCATGATTCGTGGCTCTATGGGCCCAAGCGTACCATAGTACTGTTAGAGTACTATGGTACGCTTAGGTACCATAGAGTACAATAGAGTACTGTTAATGTATATCGCGGAAACAGGCCTCCATATGTATATCTAATTGTGTATGCCGTTCGGAAACTTTCTAGATTAAAAAAAAATGACACCTTTATAAGTTGGCATGTCTTACATCCTCAGAGAAGCAGGTGAAGAGTGGGAAAAACAACGAGAAAGTTATTTTGTTCTAACATACAAGATGTCTGCCACGTGCTTCGGTCGTGTTTAAAAAAGCGACTCCTTTTTTTCATGCAATGCTAGGGAAGCTTTACTGACACAGCCATTTGCCTTTTTTGTAATTTCGTGGGCTTCAACGACCTCCCTTGTCGTTTGATCACAATGCTTGAAAAGAGATGTTTCTTCAAAGTGGGACGTGCGCTCATCTTGTGACACTGCAATGCAATCCCGTATGTGCCTAAAAGAGCTTATTGTAGTAATAAATAAATAAATAAATAAATAAATAAATAAATAAATAAATAAATAAATAAATAAATAAATAAATAAATAAATAAATAAATAAATAAATAGAACGGAGTTTTGCGACTCACCTGTTGGCGAGAACTCGGTCACTTCCTCCTGCTTGGTCTGGCTCTGAAAATAAAGAGAGAGAAAAACATTTGTTGGTAGATATAGTTCACATGGGTATGCATCGCAATGCACTTATGGCGACAACGTGTACGTGTTCACATTGTACAAATTCAATATGTGTCAGTGCTCAGTGTAAGAGAGTAAATAGATCGATAAATGACGAGTGAAATCTGCCTATGGGCAAACTTCACTAGTGACCTGATATACAACAACATGCACTTAGGGTACGTTAAGGTCAGCAAATAAAACGTACACACATAACATAATTTGATCTAACTCCTAATCGCAGTCAAATACCGCCAACTACAAACAGACAATGGTACGCCAGTTCGTGCGCAGAGAAGTGGCAATTGCACTAGTCTTGCGTATTCACGCTTGCGTGTGGCGCACGTGTGCGTGTGCGTGCTTCAGTTATGAAAATGAGTGCATACTAGAAGCAGCGAATGAGAATGTCCTGCTGTGTACGGCAATTACAAGATGGCGCGTCTCTCTGCGCAGACGAGCTGACGCCGCCGTTCGGACCACAAAGAGTTTCAACACACCATTACATCGGGATGACTGTAATTTTACGGTGAGTCGATATACATATACTTACTCCTACCATGTCTTAGGCATCTTGGCGCTTATAGACTCGATGTAGACTATAGTTCATGATTAGTAACCAGTTTTTCTCCCGTTCGTCTGTGTGTCTTACATTTCCTTATTATCTTTTGTAATGGTGGGATTATTATGCACATGCCTTGTTACCTACTCATTACTATAATAAATAAATAAATAAATAAATAAATAAATAAATAAATAAATAATAAATAATAAATAAATAAATAAATTACATTTCCCAGTTCTTTTCATGTAAGTCACACCGGACCGGTAATGAGCCACTGCAGACTACCGGTGCTGATACTTTATTTTAACTGTTTAGTGTATATCTCGTTAAAGGGGCCCTGCAGCAGTTTTCAGCATGGTGAGAAAATACTGCCGATCGGTAGTCGAGGCTCCTGAGAACACGCGAGCCAAAGATTATAGCGCAGCACCTGGCCTGGAGTTTACAATTAATTCTCAAAATCGTTCCTTTTTTTTTTTACAAATGATGCCATATACCCAAATGATCGGGCCATATACCCAAATTTCATGCCAGTGGCTGATTTGAGCATCGTGAGCTGCATAGTCACCGCGACCGCCGCGCGAGGCCGCCAGGTGCCCGCGCGCGCACTCGCGATCACACTGAAAATAAGCCGCGCGTTCGAAGAAAATAAAAAAAAAATATGGCTGATCCCTCTGTCAGAGGAATCGGTATAACACGAAAGTAAAACGTGTCCTCACAGACGTAGTTGAGTGTTTGTCGTGCATTGTTTCGCCGTGAGGGCGAAGGAATGAACGCTATAGCAAGAAGTTGTAATGTCACGCGAAGAACGGCAAGCAGCTCGAAACTTGCAACGCGCTGCTCAAGCAGAAAGGACGCACGGAACGAACATACACAAGATGAGCGCGAACTAACAACTGTCACAGCTCGACAGTTAAAGCGCGCGCTGGTCAAATACAAAGGAGGACGCACGAAACGAACGCACAAGTATGCACAGGATGAGCGCGAACTGTCACAGTTATAAATTATTTGTTTGTGAGCAGCGCGCTCCTCTCGCAAAAGCTGCCGCTGCAGTGAGCGAAGTGACCTTCGTGCTCTCTAGCTTACAGGCAAACTTGCGGTGAGAGCGCAAGACGAACAAGATAAGTGCGCGCGCACGAGCGACCACGCCCTGTAGAGGCGCACGCTCATCTCAACGCGTGGGGCGACGACCTTTAAAGCGCGCCCTTCGAGCCCTTCGCGCCATCTCGCTAGTGATAACGAAAACGCGCTGATGTACCCCGATCTCCGAGTACCGCTACCGGCAAATGGTGTATATAAATAGCACGCTGTTAGTATGACGAAGAACGTGCCGTCTGTGGCGGAGTCGTTTCGCGTTGCGCGCTGGGGATCGAGGGGTCGTAAGTTCGACACCGGGTAGCGGAACTTCCTCCTCTAGTTTTTTTTTTCTTTGCCATATGTTAGTCTTTATATTTTACAACGTCATATCCGTGACGGAAATGCGTCAGTGGAGCCGTGGTTGACCCCGGCGTAAAACACATTCGTGTTAAAATAAAAAGTGCTCAAGGTCATGAGACGCGCGCGTGACGTAACTTCCCTCCTCCGTGCCATCCCTCCCTGCTTAGCTTCCAGCGCGCTCGTCGGGACGAGGGAAGAGGGAAAGCAGTTACAGCGTGCGACAAATCTCTGTAACTCCGCTCGTATACTTGACCGGTTCTAAACATTCTTGCGACGGTAAATTCGTGATGCAATAAACTCCTTCAATGAAGCCATTCGACGGTTACTCGGAAATGCGTTGCAGTGCCCCTTGTAACACGTATAACTGGTCTAGCCGGATATACTGAGTAGCAGTTCTCATGCCCAGTGTGGTTCTGTGTAGGCTGCAGTGGTGCGCGTTCGCTTGAAAAAAATGAATGCATTACCAATAAAGGACGAAAGAGAGGATGACGACGATTCATGGTGATGTGTGTGTATTCTGTTGCAATTAGCGCTCTCTGTCTATTTCTCTCTCTCTCTCTCTTTTCAACTTTTTTATCCCTTCTCCCAGTGCAGGGTAGCAAACCGTACGTGTCTCTTGCTAACCTATACCTGAGCTTTTCCCCCGCTTTTCTATCTCTTATTCATTGTGGAAGCGAAGCGGAAAAGACGGACACGTTAATATTCTGCATTCTTTATCCATAAATTACCGCCAGAATTAGTCATGACCGGTTGTTTCGCACGTACTGCAAATTTCATATGAAGAGAGATCAGAAAACTAATCTGACTTAACGCGATCGCTGCATATCGAGTACAACTATCAAGTTACTTATTTTTACGTGAACCTAAACTGCGCTTGTGACGAGACACCAGAGTATAAAGATGACAGGACGAGCGCAGACTAACAAGTGATTTATTGAAATCACACAAAACTTGCCTTCTGGAACTATGTTTTGGTAGGACGAAGGTGTCAGGGCAAGCGAAGGGCCAAAGGGCACATGAAATCCTGAAAGCCTCGTGGATAGCTAGAGATGGCCCAGAAACATCTGTGTATCTCTTCAGGAAAGAGCTTGATTTTTTTGGGTGGGGCCTTGATCGGGGAGTGTACTATCGTCACTCGGTCATGACTGTTACTGCGCATCGCGCGGTGTTCGAGGAGGCAAGTTTGTCTGATTTCAATAAATCATCTGTCAGTCTGCGTTCGTCCTGTCTACTTCTAGTCTGGTGTCTCGTCCCAAGTGCAGTTTAGGTTCACACAACAATGTCTTACCAACTAGACGCTAGACAACAGTATATATATATATATATATATATATATATATATATATATATATATATATATATATATATATATATATATATATATATGTATATGTGTGTGTGTGTGTGTGTGTGTGCCTCTGTACTTTTAGAGCAATAGCTGTACTCATCCAGCTGCAAACCAAGAAAACACCTGGTTCCGCGAATCTGACCTTCAAATTCAGCCAAGGTCAACACCAGTCAAAGAGCTTCAGCCAAACGCTAGTGCGGCGCGTTCGCGAAAAGGAACAGCGGCTCAGTATGAGTGTTTCGTGCCGCCACCGCCAGAGGCGCTGGGTGCGTCCAAGTTCACTTATGGGAGACGTTGACTTGGCGCCTAGAGTGCCGACGGCACCTAGCAGCGTCTGCGTCTTGTCCTGCAGCGCAATACGTTAGCTCCCTTGTCGCGGCGTGAAGACTTCTCTTCGTCCTTGCCTAAACCGAGACATGCAGTAAAGTTTAATTTTTGCAAATCAACTACCCCTTCCTTTCCCAAAGCAAGCAAAGACTCGACAAACCTGGTTTAACCGCATTCAGCCTCGGCAAAATTCAGTTTTGCTGTGGCGCACTATCCTAATGCTCACGCGGTTAAATTCTGGAGAGTCAGAACCCCACGATCGTTGCCATCAGATGTGAGGTCAACGCTTGCTTCAACTTCACCACTGAAAGCGCGCCACGCTAGCTAGACACTGGTAACAGATAAATGTTGTTCGCTCAGTTCTTGTGCAAATGAAGTTTCTTGACTTACTGGAAAATAAAAAGCTTGTTGCTTTGGGTTAATACATTGCCATTGGCTATGAAACTGATACCAGTGATCGCCCTCCCTGCTTCACGTGACTTTAATGTTTCGTTCGAAAACCGGCGACATAGAGAGACACTTCGAGAGACACTTGCAGAGACTGTGCGACTGATGTTGTCCATGTTCTTAGAAATCGTAGAACCATTGACGTGAACGTATTTCTAGCAAAGTAAACGTTATGTTAAATTGTTATTGCACCAATACACCACACTCATGTCTACCAAGCAAATGTTATGTTAAATTGTTATGATAACTGTCTGTGATATATTAAATTTCAGTAAACACACACCACGATGTTCCCCACTGTTCAGCTTTCTATCAGAAAGAGCTGCATACAGCCCTCCCGTAGTACAGTACACACCACTGTGTATTGACCCGAAGGTCGCGGGTCCGATCCCGGCCGCCGCGGTCGCATTTCCATGGAGGCAAAATGCTATAGAGGCCCGTGTACTGTGCGATGCCAGTGCACGTTAACCTTCCGGAGCCCTACACTACGGCCTGTCTCATAATCATATGGCGGTTTTTGGACGTAAAACCCCATATATTAAAGAAAAGTACTTTATATAGAAATAAAATTCAGCAGCTCCTGCCTTATCGGGGAAATAAGTGTAATCGAAGCTTGGTGCGTGCGTGCGCCTGACGTATTGCTTTTCTTTCTTTCTTTCTTTCTTTCTTTCTTTCTTTCTTTCTTTCTTTCTTTCTTTCTTTCTTTCTTTCTTTCTTTCTTTCTTTCTTTCTTTCTTTCTTTCTTTCTTTCTTTCTTTCGCATTGCGCAATGCTCCCTCCTAACTGTTTCCTTCCTCCATGCCAGGAATTGGAGCGTCATTCACGGGTTTACAAGCGCAACACTTCATTTGCTACAGGCAGCAACGACGGTCATGCGTTCGTATCCAGACAGCAATGAAATGTGTCTACATGAAGTGACAAGTCACCTGACAAGCTCAATAACAGATCAGATTGCCATATCGGAAACAGCTGATCGCCGACAAGCGCACGATCGAGAGGGCATCAATTACTGGAAAACTGCGCATACTAATACGCATGCGACCGGCGCGCCTTTGAGGGCTGCATTTCTTTGCACTCGCTGGCGCCGGTATTTTTTTTTTTTTTTTGTTGCGGCCACGCCTACAACGCCAACGACACTCGTGAGGCAATACAAGCATCGCTTGAAAAGGACACTCGTCGAATCCACTTGTTGCCTTTTATACATTTTCGAGACGGTTTAGCGCACTTCATAGACGTGCGCAGGGCTTTTAGGGATGGCGAATTCTCACCGCAGCAACACCCCCCCCCCCCCTTTCTATTGATCGAGTCTGAGAGCGAACAAGGTTCACAAAAATAATGCAAACATGAAAATGAAGTCATGTCGCGCTTCTCACAACGGCCTGCCTTTGGTCCCTGGCTTTTCAGGGCTAAATAGTTCTTGGAATGCAACGTCATTGATCCTCGGGCCTAAATTATCGTCAAAAACCTCCATGGTCGTATACCTTCACATTAAACGGTGACGAGCAGGCCCGATAGAGTAAAGATATGAAGGCAGACTTGGCGCCTCCTTCAGATGATTTAAGGGGGAGGGGGGACACCGATGGCTGTCGCCTTCGGGTCGTCTTAGGCGAATGCCTAAGGGACCCTGTGAGTTCTTGACGTCTCACGCTTGTCAAAAACGACGCACTCGGCGTCTGTCGACGACAACGGCTGCAGCGGCTGCGGACGATGTCGGCCAGACCCGGTAATTGGGTCGGGCCCGACTGCAGCCCGCTCGACGTCGTATACAGAGGGAGAGCCCGCCAAAAGGGAGTGCACAGAAACATACCCTCCCGCTCCGTTGCACTTTCTCGCGAGTGTGAGAGAAGGAGTGCAGGGAGTCCGGTGGTGTCGAGTGAGTACTCTCCCGTTCGGTTGCACTCTCTCTCAGCGAGTGCAAGCGCGCTTTCACGACGCTCGCCGGCGCCGGAGGACGCCGCGTTTCTCGCGCGTAAAAGCAGCAGCGCCGCAGTCGCTGACAAGCGCGGGACTGCGGCGCGCGCCGCAGCGAGGGCAGCGGTAATAACCGGCGGAATTTAGTACGGCGCCCGTATACGACCCCGCCTAGCCTGTCTACCTGCCTTTTGTTGCCAGCGTGCACGAAGCGCTGATTAATTGCTTCCGAGAGGACTAGATTTGTCCTTTTGACGAGAGCATGCCCGCGAATTCCGGAGCAGGAGCATTTTTATGTTTAATGTGAAACGTGTTGTGGGAAACATGTGCTGTCAGAAGATGATTTTCGGTCAGTTTTTAAGAGGGAAAACGTTCTGTGTCTTACTAAGTGAACCGATGTACAAGCTAATAACGTGACCTAATTATAGTAAACGAATACACATACAAATAGTACAAGTTCACATTAAATTGAATCAATGGTAAATGGACGCATGTTCACTTAATCAAGTGTGAATTAAAGAAACGCCAGGACTGCGCGGAACACGCAGCACTGTCACAGCGAAAGCAGGAGCAGCCTTTCTATAGGCTCGTCACGAGCCTATAGAACACTTGGGGCGACTACATGTACAGTTGCAAGGTACCCACTACGCCAAAAATCATAATTTTGCGAAGTAGGGAAGCATCCACGATGTGATTTTTCGTCATTTTGCGGAGAAGCGAAGTACCCGCTGCGCATCTGTAAGGCAGCGCACTTGGTCGATGCTGAAATGATGAGGATGAAGAATTATGGGTGAGCCCTTCGTAATGGATGGGAAGCTCTAAATCACCCACTCGTTACGCAATTCGCATTGTGTGACTCCTGGCTGTTGTTTTACTGTTCAACCACGCTATATTAGATATGTTAAAGCGATTACTTGCCCGACATGACGCCTGTATAGAATCTATTTGCGAAGGAGTTTCAAGCACCGGCGTGGCTCTGTGGTAGAGTGCTAGACTGCCACGCAGAGGGCCCACGTTCAAATCTCGCTTCATCCTGGATATTCTTTTTCTCGCCGTGCGCGATAATAGTTACGGACACCGGCGGCGGCGGACAACTCGGCTGTTCACAATTCGGCTGTTGTTGCGATCTCAGCTTTCACTGTAAAATGGATCGACTTCAGTGTGACTTGGGTGCAAATCAAGAGTGAATCGGGCGACTTACACATGAATAAAGACTGAATAAAGTGACGTAGTTGTGAATCAGCATACATTAAAGCGACTCAGGAGTGCTTCAAGTCAATCAAGAGTGCCTCGCCTCGCTAAGCACAAGCTTTCGCCTTCGGTCTCCTTAGCGTATAGCTGAAGAGAACCGGTGGATTGTTAGGCGACAGTATAAAGGAAAGAAACATCATTTACCGAGGTAAAATACGCAGAAAACTATTAATGAAGGGAATTAGCACGTACGAATGATCTAATCATTCTATAATCAATACCAAATACACAGCGATTACTTATTCGAAAATTCCATCGTTTGTTTGAAGCCTGGCCGTATTGACTCGCTTATACCAGCACTGACAAATGTTGGCTAACCGTTGGCTGCTGATGGCTGATGTCGGTATTTTAAGCTGTATGTGAGAGGTTAAAGTTGATTGCGTCGGGCTTCTGTATTTTCGCCTGTCCAGACGGCTGTATAGTCTTTGGATGGTCGACGTCCACGTGCGGACGTGTTCCTTAAATTTACTACAATATATTTCAGCCAGTCCACGTTAGCGCATTTTTTTAAACAATATCTTGAATTCTCGCCCTCGATTCTCTGGAATTATGCTTCACGAGCCATGACTCTCACGCTGATGAATAAATTTTGAGCAAATAAAATGTAGAAAACTGAGATAAGCGTAAAACTCGGGTGCTTTTTTTTCTTTATTTTTTTTATGGTTTGGTTCTCAAAGCAAAAATGCGAATAGAACGAAATAGCTTTGTTGAGAGAGAAATGCTTGCGATATAATTGTAATCGCTTCTGCGTAATTCACACTTCTTTTTGTCCGAACTCGGTGGCTCGTTGTGTTGGCCACGAACCCCTTTGCTAGAGAAATTTATGTCCGCAACGTGTGCGGTAAGACAGAGCCCGAAGGTCGCGGGATCGAATCCCGGCCGCGGCGGGCTGCATTTTCGGTGGAGGCGAAAATGTTTGAGGCCCGTGTACTTAGATTTAGGTGCACGTTAAAGAACCCGAGGTGGTCGAAATTTCCGGAGCCCTCCACTACGGCGCCCCTATTAATGATATCGTGGTTTTGGGACGTTAAACCCCAGATATTAGTTAGTGGTAAGACAGAGGAGACTGCAGGCGAAATCCGTCCCAGGGAGTTGTTTTAGGTTACAGGAAAGACACTTCTTCCTGCAGCCCGTGTGAAAGCACGGCGCGGCGTATTGGGGGGGGGGGGGGGTAAGGCGATGACTTATTTCGAAAAACGTCAATCACCTTCGCTGACCCAAGAATGGCGTTAGCTAGCGGAAGCAGCTTTACTATCCTTCACGTCACAGTGGTGTATGTGCAGGGAGTTCCTTAGAAGAATAGACTGGGGAGTTGGTAATTCATGATGAATGAAAATAGCGCGAAAAAAAAAACGTAGGACGAGACGTAGAAGGCTACACGACAAGCGCATACTAACAACTGAACTTCTTATTAGAAAAACGAAAATATATAGGAAGCACAAAACCACATGTTCACCACGAACAGAACAAAAAATACCTCAGATTTGCGCATCCAGGTAACTTATATCTGCCTTATTTAACGCATGAGAAGGCTTTGCCACACAGTTATCTCCAGCTTTCAAAATTAAGAAAGCTTCAACGAGCTCACGTGCCGTGTGGTCGACGTGCGAGCACTTTGGCATCGGACAAGTGATTATTTTCATTCACCAGGGAGTTCCGGCGCGAAATTGAAAACCATGAACTATAACTTCCAATTTATCTTATAACAGATGATCCATTTTCGCGAATTTAAGAAAAAAAAATACCGTCTTGAATTGCTGCCTTACTAGTGCTACCCAATTTATTATTTCTCTTCAGTGTCTCTTTAGAGAGATAAATATATATCCGGATCAACTTAGACCACCCCAGGTGCATTCATTAACGGTACTCGTTCACGTCAACAAAACAATAAAAAAGGAGGGATAACAAATTACCCTTGGCAACTAGTGTCGTGGTCAGGCACGACGTTATTACATAAGCGAAACTTCGTAATTGCTTTCTTGTTTCTATGTATCAACGCAGAGCGACTTCGACGTACTGTCACTCCGCTTAACGTACTACTACAGCGCCACCGGTGGCGCCTCAGGGCGTGCAACACGCTTGTCGTTATCCGGCCTTCCTCAGTTTAAGGGCTCCGTAATAAATGACCGGCATATTTTGTTGCTCAGACTTCGTCTCCACCCTGTTTTCATTCTGTCTCGGAAGCCCTTCAACCGGCAATAAATCTACCTATATCCCGGTCTCGCTGTAACAGCGCCATAGTTTCTTTCTTTCTTTCTTTTTTTTTTCGAAGTTCGCGCTCACGCACGCTTTATAATCGCTTGTGACACGCTTCGAGACGTTGTTATACATGGCCATTCGACAGCGGTAGGAACGCGGCCGGCTTGAATGAATTAACGAATCAAGAGAAGGAAGGAAAAGAAATAAACAAAGATATATAAAGGATACGGGTGGTAATAGGCGGCCTCTTTCGTCGTGACGTCGCGAGCGCTTTGTTCCCCTCCGCGGATAATTACGAGAGGGCCGGTTACAAGCGGTGACAGTGGCCCGGCATAGTTTTTTTCTGTACGGCGCCGTACTGTAGCCTTCCTCTTGGGTTCGCTTTTTTTCTTTTTTTCTCTTTGTACGTGTGGCGTTTTCGTGACGGAACTCTCACCATCACTCACGCCCGGTTACATGGGTTGTAAGCGTACTCCGCCTCCCGAGCCAAGTGGCAAGTGGCTTGTGATTGAGTGACCCCTTCGTAATCGGGACAATTGAAACACTTTTCTTTCTTTCTTTCTTTCTTTCTTTCTTTCTTTCTTTCTTTCTTTCTTTCTTTCTTTCTTTCTTTCTTTCTTTCTTTCTTTCTTTCTTTCTTTCTCATAGAATGCCGGAGTTGCGAGTTCCTTAAAGGGCCAACGTACTTCGCACAGAACATTTCATTTATTAATTCTTTCTGTTCGCCGTTGACTGACCTTTGCGGACGCCCCTCGAAAGTTCCCTGTATGTAACACCTTCCACAGTGCGTGTTCAAGCGATGTGGCTTTATCATAATTTAAAACACGTATATTTTACGCACTTCTAATGTTCGTTATGTCATTATAAATGTGGCTGACTACGAGGCAAAATTAGCAATATTTGTTGTTCAAATTATGGCATCTACGGATGGCGGATCTTGAAACTCAGGCTATGGTTACCGATACGGTTATCAGTTAGAAAAAGATTAATGAGATATAGTGATTAACCTGTAAATAATTACTTTATGGCGTACGTCCCGATTGTGTAATTATACGATTCTGCATATCCAGCGAAGTGTGTTGCTCTTTACGGTAATACATCTTAAAAGATGCAATTTTTAACGCGGCAGGTGTACTTCAAGTGATATATTTCGAACCGCTACATATCGATTATTTTAACGTGCATGATATGTCTCGTTGCGCCGGGAAAAAATAGCTTGTCCGTCTGCCCCAATTCGCTTATCACTTCACACGTCAGTTAGGATAAGCTGCTGCAAGGCACAAAATTCCGGCAGGTACCCCGATTCAACTTCAACTTTGCTTGATTGTACACGTCTCATTAGTTTATCCATTAGCTATGTATGCCATTAGTTTATCCATATGTACATATGGATATGTATCTATATATACATATCTAGCCAGGTATCGGTAAAGCATCGCGTAGCGTTGATTCTCACAATGCAGACCGTCTGCATTATTATAAATTTCGTTCTTTTTTCCTGTTGAGCGGTCGTACATGCTTACACGAGCTGCCCGACTCAATTCGTACGCACGGCCAACACTGACACGCTCGAACGATGCAGAGACGTGCGATGGCGCGTTCAAAACGCGTCGTGTGGGTCAACCAAGAATATATTTCTTGGAAGTGCCGTGACACTCTCGCTGGCTTTTTTTTTTCTTTTTTTTTCAACCACCGAAATAGATCGGCAGGGCCACGGGAAGACCACACATTGAAGCAACGGCACTTCACTTCGAAAGCCTTCTTTTTTTTTTTTTAAAGACCACATTTCGTATATACAGGTGCTTCCATATTTAGATTACGGGAAAACCAAGGCGGCACGGACGCCTCCACAAATCCACAAATATGTACAGGCGTGCCGCATCATTTGCGCCCGAAAATATAGGGAAAACATTAGGAATGCATTATACCACGAAGACACGACGCCTATAAGGCCGCGGCGCTCTTTTGGAATAGCTGTGCATACGCGAAAGGAAAACCGCGATTTTTTCCGCGTCAGAAATCACGATCTTACCTTCTTTACGTTCTTCTACTTTCTCCTAAGGTTTTCGTCTTGTTTTTGTTTTTATCCCGCATGCTGGCGGCAAACGGACGCTCTAAAATATAACGTTGCGATTTTCTCTTTCTTTCTTTCTTTCTTTCTTTCTTTCTTTCTTTCTTTCTTTCTTTCTTTCTTTCTTTCTTTCTTTCTTTCTTTCTTTCTTTCTTTCTTTCTTTCTTTCTTTCTTTCTTTCTTTCCATCGCGACAGCGTGGTGTGCTACGTATTCAAGGTAGCCCCTTCGGAGAGCGAAGTAGAGAAATCGTGACGAGGTGCTGCTTGCTCTCGCACAAGGAGGCCGGTATTTCAGACTATATAGCGCGGCCACGCAGGCTGTGCGGCGCAGGCACATATTGTGAGAACTCATGTGCACGCCTGAATGAGTGAGTGAGTGAGTGAGCGAGTGAGTGAGTGAGAGTAAGAGAGAGAGTTAGTCAGCCATGCTGCGCGGGACCAGCGATGAGCAACTGTCCTATCGTCGCAGTAACATCGTTCATTGCGGCAAATGCTACGTGTGGTCTACGCCAGCCAACGGGAAATGCGTTCGTTATAGCGATAAGTGTTTCTTATGCTCTTTTCGTGCTCGGCTGCTCGATCCCAGCCGCGGCGCTCGCGCTTCGATGGAGGCCAAATGCTAGAGGTCCGTGTACTATGCGATGTCAGTGCATGTGAAAGAACACCAGAAGGTGAAGATTTCTGGAACCATCCAGCACGGGCGTGCCTCATAATCATATAGTCGTTTTGGCACGTAAAATCCCAGATATTCTTCTTCTTCTTCTTCTTCTTCTTCTTCTTCTTCTTATTATTATTATTATTATTATTATTATTATTATATTATTATTATTATTATTATTATTATTATTATTATTATTATTATTATTATTATTATTATTATAACAGCGTGCGTTGCGGCGAATGCTAAATGTGGTCTGCGCCAGCCAATGGGAAATGCATTAGTTATTGCGGTCAGTGTTTCTTGGGCTTAAAAGCTTAGGCCGTACTGCCCCGAGCCGCGTTGTGTTTCCATAAATTACCGTTTTCAATGGAAGGATCTAAACTGGATAAGTGCGCTTGTTTCGTTGCCCGTCGCTATAATCTTCGCGAACTGGCCGCTATAGCTAAGCGAGCGATGCTGGTGGAATTAAATGAAGCTTATCTCGACGGGTTTAGCGGCTCTGCGGCGGGCTACCATCACCCGCTTCATTCATAGAAACGGAAATAAGCACAGAAACGTTTCTCACTGTACGGGTGGCAATGTGTTCTTCGTTTCTTTTTACGTAGCTAAACGAAATCAGTTGTTAGACACGCAGTGCAGCACTATACTTAGACACGCAGATCTGTGCAGAGTGATGAAACCCGCACCAAGTTCTGAATTCAATGTCTCGAGGCAACATATGACCAGATGTGAAAGCCGCCTACGGCAGCCATGTTTGGCCGACCGAGGCGCCGCGGTGCGAGCCTGCTGAAACATGCTGGGCCTGCTGGCGCACAGCACGGTGCACCACGTTTGTGGCTCTCAGTAGCGGGCGATGGCATATTCGCGAGCGGTGCAGCCGCTCAGTCTTCGCTGAATGTGGGAACGTGCATCTCCTTTCATGCGACTACATTTTCGAACGGTAGAATTGTGCCAGGGAGCTTGTCAACCTTCGCGAGAAGGTTCAACAACATCGTCATGAAGGTTTGAATAGTTGTAACGTCGTGCAGTTGACCGCTATCTTTAAGATGTACATCTAAACCTACACGAATATTCTTGCTTTGTCCCTTCCCAGCCACGTTGCCCTTCTTTTCATGCGGCAGCTGCGACCGGAAGGGGAATCCTCCAACTACACAACTACTGCGTCGTCTGAGGTCATGGGGGTGCCATGATAGGTAAGCCTAACGAATAAAAAATAGCGAAAGGAAAATGTTTTCCGGCATAAAGCTACAAACTCTCGATGGTTGCAGGTATTGTTGAGGGATTCAGAGGAATTCCGTTCACGCAAGTGGAACAACGGTTGCACCTCTTTGCTTTCCACGTGTCTACGTTCATTTGTCACTTTACGCTGTAACAGTGGTGCACTCTGAAACGTGCATGAACCATTCCTCCTCGCCTTTTATTTAACGTTGCACGACTGAGACGCGTACAATAAACACGCATCAGTGCGAAGTCAAATTAAACGCACGAACGATGTCACAGTTCTCAATCGTTTCAAGATGCGTGCGGGGCCACCTCTCTATTGGATGCATCGGCGCCCGCTGCCCATGCATAAACGGCAGGCAGATTCTCGTACACGTATTGACCTCCTGCCAAACGCGAAGCTCACCACCGCACTGCACGGAACTGGCCAGACGGGCGTGCGGAATCGCGCATGCTCGCGTGTACGCGTTGTGTGTCAACGAACGCGCGTATGCTCTGATTTTCTTTTCGCCAAACGTGAGGAGGGGAGCGCTGTGTGTGTGAGGTGCGCGCGGTCGTACGTTTTTAGAATGCTGTGTGCCAAGTAGTGAGAAAGAAAGAAAGAAAGAAAGAAAGAAAGAAGGAAAGAAAGAAAGAAAGTAAGAAAGAAAGGAAGAAAGAAAGAAAGAAAGAAGGAAAGAAAGAAAGAAAGAAAGAAAGAAAGAAAGAAAGAAAGCTTTGATTCTCTGCGTGGCAATTTTTTTTTTTTCGTTTCTGCACCATTTTTTTTCCACCAGGCGCACGTGCATAGGTTAATGGACGACGGCTCGCACCACGTCGGTCAGGGCTGCGAGTCCTTGAGCAACTGTTGCTACGGCGTAGTGAAAGTGTCGGAATTAATACGTGCTTTAACCAATTAATATATAGCGTCCTAACAACGCGCGATGCAAGTTTCCGTCATACGCCACACACGTTGTGTCAGTGATGAAAAATCCTTGCAACACGGGTTGTCGCTAGAGCCAATGTTTCGCCAAGTGGACTTGTCTCTTTCAAGGCAGCAACTGCCTACCTTAGCTCGTATATGTGTATGCTGTAGCCAAAGATTTGACACCCCTTGTTCAAGGATTTTTCACCTCTTCAAGCTTGCATTTTCCCCTGCAACTTCTGGCACGTTGCGTCACACACAAATTCCGTGCAACTTCTGTAGACATTCCGTGAGATAAATGCCTTACCCTATCTGTATATCGTCATCTGCTCTCAGGCGCAACCGTGCTGTCTAGTAACAATCTTAAGCAACTAAACGGGCTCATATTATATCTAGCACAAATACTCTATAACGGGCGAAATCCACCGTTTTAGCTTAGCACGCAAAACGTTGCCTTACGTGCTAAGGTGTCGCTTACGTAAGGTGTTGCGTTACATGCTACGTCACCTAACACGAATCGAATCCGCGTAAGGTGAAGTGGATTCTGTTGCCGGCCACGGTGGCCACATTTCTATGCGTGCGAAACGTAAATAACACCCGTGTGCTTGTTCAGGTGCACGCTAAATAACCTCAGGTGATCGAAATTAATATGGAGCCCCTACCACGACGTGTGTCATAATGACATCGTGGTTTTGGCACGTAAAACCCCAGCAGTTAAGAAACTATTTGATGATGGCCGTAATGAGGCAGCACTATCGGCATCGCTATTCCACAGTTACTGGCTAGTTGACACTCACGTATTGAGTGTGTACAGGATTTAAACTCCGGCGGGCGTCCAGTGGATGTCCACTTCTGGATGTCTTGGTCGTCCAGTGGACATCCGCGATAGCCCGATAGGCGTACAGCGGACATCCGCTGGACTATAAGGCGCATACTATTTGGCAATCCAGCGGATTTTCCCCACGGTGTCTAGGACGGATATTCGGAGGTTCAACGGAACGCAGCTAGGAGCTCTTTTTATTGTATTGGTGTTTTCATTGCCATGGAGGGGAAAAAATACGCGTGGCAACTGCAGATCAACCGTAGTCGCTTGAAAACGATCGAGTAAGATTGCGGCTTCAAAATATGTGTAATTTGTTTTAAAGGGCGTCGCCATCTCGATCGGCGTGACTTAATTTGCCACGCCATTCGTCAAATATTAAAGACGATAGTCTTCCTTAGTAACAAACGCAGCATACTTGGCGTCCGTCGGTCACCCGATATTCAGCCACTCGGCTAAAGTACTTTCTGAATGGCCCAGCCAGCTTGAAACTGGTAGCGGGATTCATAATTGTGAACATTCTCGATCAAAAAGCAAATATTACGCATATCTGAGGCACAACAATCATACGTTAAGTATTAGACGGTGCGTTCTTTATAGAAATATATCGATAACATAATTCTAAAGACCGTAGTGTTTCTGAGGCTGCGCTGAAAATGCCAGTGTTTTTTGTGCTGCGCTGAAAATTCGACGCTCAGCAGATCCGGCGATTCAATAAACACCGTGGTGGTCATACTGGCAGCGTGCGGGTTTTTCGCGGCGTGGCGCGCTTTCTGCGCTGTAGGAACATGACCGAGGGGTTTTGAAAGCGATATATAGGCTTGGCTGCTGGTTAATTAAGTACTTGAAAGGCGTAGTGAATTATGTACATCATGTTTTCTGTTCAAAATTCGACCTATCGCGCGCATAATGGCCCTCAAAGACATATCCTTGATTCATGAGTACCGAAAACCACAAGTTCGCAAATAAAGCCCGAAACAATTTAAAATCGTGCGCGACTGGCGATACATCGCTATACCCACAGTTATGGTAGTGACACTCACGTATTGAGTGTGTAACATGGTGGCGAGATCATCCGAGCCTGTAGCGCTTTATTCGACTGAGAGGGCACATGGATATAAATATATACGGAATTCTTTTCCCGGCCGGGCAACTTGTCACGGCGGACGCTTTGGCTATACGACACCTGCTGCTACAGCAGCCCCGCAGAGCTCCGCGTGTATCTTGCCACAGTCCGCGTGTTCTTTTGTGCTACGACCGTGTTCCTTCTATGTGTCCGTGTGCGTATAAAACACGGGAAGAATAGATTACACAGCTGGCAGGCTGACCGGGCATCTCGTTCACCTTGCCGCCGCAGTCGAAGGCTTACGCGCTCGTCGATAGACGACGACCACGTTCGGCCTTCAGCCGTCCTTTCCTAGTGCCTCCATCTCTCTTTCTCTCTCTCTTTTTTTTTACTCTCTCAACTCCCCTCTACAAGCATAGCTACACGTCGAGAAGCCTGCCGACGCCTCTGCATCTTTCAGCCGTTGAGCGACAACGATGTTGGTTCAACACGGCAACCAGCAAGACAGCGCGAGAGAAGAGCAAGACAACCCGCCAGAGTGGTCTAGTGGTTAAGGTGCTCGGCTGCTGACCCGAAGGTCGCGGGATCGAATCCCGGTTGCGGCGGCCGCACTTTCGATGGAAGCGAAAATGCTTGAGGCCCGTGTACTTAGATTTAGGTACACGGTAAAGAACCCCAGGTGGTCGAAAATTCCGGAGCCCTCCACTACGGCGTCCCTCACAATCATAGCGTAGTTTTGGGCCGTAAAACCCCAGATATTATTATTATTATTATTGGAACAGAAAGACAGTGTGGTGTCAGCTTGCTCTGTTCTCTTGTTTCGTCTTTAGAGCTGGTAGCCGTAATCGTAAAGCAACTGTAGTCGTAAACAACTATAGGTTGCAGAGGCATTTCCACCTCAAGGTCGGATGCACACAAGCCTGCACCAATGAGCGCGCGCTCTAGACCGACGTCATAAGCCGGACGGTCTGTGATCCCGCCATCGGGGAACATCGCTTAGTACATGAGCGATGTTCCCCGATGCCCTCATCATTAGCCGCGGAAGTATAGGGCTGCCAAGATTGTCTAATCTTGGTGTGCCCTTTCCTGCCTTCTTACGATTCATCCGACTCTACAGTACTCCGTCAGTCTATTCTTGCATGTTCGTCGAAGTTGTTGTTGCAACAATTTGCTTCTGTTTTGTTGACGTGCTCATCCTAGGTCGAACCAGGCGCGACCTGACACCTTGAATGAATGAATGAATGAATGAATGAAATTTAATTGAGTTTATTCCGGCAGTTTCTTTCGGGCGGGATGGGGAGCGAGGGGATTAACCCCTGTCCCGTCCCAACCTCCGTCGATGATGATGGCGGTTCCTCTGGTGACTTAGTAGAATTTTTCGGGATTGTCTCAATGTGATGTCTAGGTGATAGTCGTAGCGGTTGTTTTCACCATTTTCTTCGCACTCTAGTGCAGCGTAGAATAATGGACTATCAGTACCTCACCAGCCTCTCTGGTTATACCGTTCTAATGTACCGGCGAATACTGCACCGCAGTGACTGAGTGGACGTATACATGTGACATTCTGCTGTTGATTACAGAATCGCAGAACTTCTTGTATGCCCGTGCCAGCCAGCAGCCAGCTGCTCAACCTCCAAGACCATTGGTACGTGTTATAGTGTTATAGTGCATGTTAACCGCGCACGCACGCACGCACGCACGCACGCACGCACGCACGCACGCACGCACGCACGCACACACACACACACAACACACACACACACACACACACACACACACACACACACACACACACACACACACACACACACACACACACACACACCTACTAGAACTGACTATACAGAGAAGATTGGTGCTGTGCACAGTCTAACGCCATCTTGCAGTGAATCTTCTTCTCAGTGAATCTTCTGAAGTTACATGATCGATCAAGAGTTACCTTAACCAGCCATCAGTTGTTTCATTCCGAGCTAGCTTACACCGTATAGTGAAGACACTGTAACGACTCCTCTCCAATATGTATTCGGCATGGACAGCATCACTAAAATAATGTAACATATGAGAATTAAAGATCCGTTGTAAAGGATTCAGGACAATAAAACTCCGTGACCTCTTAAACTCTATACGTGTGACGCCGGCATACGCGTTTTTTTTTCACTGTCAGCAGCGCAATTTCGCAACTTTCGAGATCCGCTACATCCGCTGCATCACGCTGGGTCATCACCTCCCGATCACCAACTGCGCCAAACGGTGCACGTGTAAGCCATGACAGCGTCGCGAAATCAGCGTCCGCCGCTCTATACGCTCGAGAATTGATCTCAATCTTTAACACACTTCTTCTTTTTCTTGCGTGACCAGCAAGTTCGCCGGGTCGCCACTTGTCGTACGACAGCCTTAATCCCTCGCTCTACAACATCCAACAGGAAGGGGGGATTGACCGGCTCTCCTCACAAATTACAAGTAGGACGAAACAACAGCAACAGCGGTTGAGAGATCGGCAGAGGGCGTGACACCGTAAACCGCTTTCCCTTTACGCCTCATGCGTACAACGTATAGAGCAATGAAAGAACAAGAAGACGAAAGTATCGAAGGGCCTCTGACGGTATACTAGGAACGAGCGGGCGTAACGAGGAAGTCCACGTCGTCCACTGGCAACAGTCTCTTTAGGAACCTGCCCCGGCTGACACGTGTTTCAGAGCGGCTCGGTACATGTGGTCCGCATTTACTTAGGCTCGCGGAAGCGATTGCACTCGCGTCCCGAGTGACAGCAGGCGGGCTATGCAGCGCGAAGACGCGTGTCTGCGGTCCTCGGCGTTTCTTACGTTCTCCGTGCTTACTTACATCGCCGCGTAAACGCCCACCTTATCCGTCAAGGCTGGACGGAGGGAGGGTACGTGCTTAGGTTGTAGGGAGAGGAGTGACGAAAGAGTCGGCGGCGATGTACGACACGCGTGCATCTGTAGGTGGCCATGGCAAACGGAACATCGTCAATGTTCTCATGCTTCTTGTTTCTTTTTCATCGTCGACGTAGCAGCAGCAGCAGCAGCAGCAGCAGTAGTAGTAGTAGTAGTAGTAGTAGTAGTAGTAGTAGTAGTAGTAGTAGTAGTAGTAGTAGTTTTAGTAGCAGTAGTAGTAGTAGTAGTAGTAGTAGTAGTAGTAGTAGCAGTAGTAGTAGTACTAGTGTCAGAATTAGTTGTAAGCGTCACACAGGTCACGTGACCAGAGGTGGGCAGTGAATAGGGAAATAAATAAAACGATGGTGATGATGATTCACCTGATCCTGCTAACAAATCACATCGCGCGCTTACAGCTTCGCTTTCCAACGGTTTTCACGGCATGGAACATGCTTTAAACTTTTTTTTCCCGATCTTTCTGGATATTTGCTGTAGTCCTTTACTATACTCGATCTAGGGAAAGCAATGAAGCTGGTTTATGAGGCATCCGGGTTGGTTTGAATACGCTGGGGACAGTTTGTGGATGTCTTGCGGAAGCGTGTATGTTCGTGTGTGCGTGTATGTGTCAAAGCAGTGCAACTGTATCAAAAAACTGTAATCTTTGTTAGGTGCATTCACCTTTGGCTTACTGTTCGATTAAATCCTTGTTTCGGCTCCCTTTTGTCACGTGTCTTCACTGCACTGTACAACTCTCCTTAAGCGTGAGGTGCATGTGTTACACATGCACACACACACACACCATGCGGAAGGAGAGTTGTACAGTAGAGTGTGTGTGTGCGTGTGTGTTTGAAAGCACCGGGGCTGTATATAAAGTCATATGCAATAAACATGTATATGACTCTGTACAAGAGCCATATACGGTAATTCTAGCTGTAGGAGAGGAAGCCGGATGCACGTCTTAGTACCACAACCTTTGTCACACAAATCTGGTCGTGCGTGTACGCGAACCGGGACACTCTTCTATCTCGTAAAAGTAACAACAAATACACAAACACATAAAAAAACGAGATGCCGCTGTAACTGCATCCCCTCCCCCTCCTTTCGCTCGGCGGCACCGCAAAACAAATTTCACGGTTTCGCCGACCGCTTGACCCGGTTCTCGCATGAGAGTCTCACGAGGAGGAGGCGCGGGGACGTGAACGCGAGGTAGTGCCGTTCCGTCTATCGACTCGCTCGATCAGCTTTCCGGTGTGTTGGCTTCCTTTTTGTCTCTGCACGGCTCTCACTACTAAGCCGTTCGAGCCGCGCGGCACGCGCGTTTCGACAAGGAAGGAGAGAGAGAGAGAGAGAGAGAGAGAGAGAGAGAGGCAACTAAGGAGGCGACGAAGGGACAAGCGTTTGCATGCGAAAGCACGACAGCTGGCCGTCTCGTTACTTCATCTTCTTTCTTGTCTTTTCGATCTATCCTCTCCTTTTCCTATGGTGCGACTGCGTACGGATCGTGCAGTTTGTTAAGGCAGAAACTAAAGACACCCGCTTCACTGCTTCCCCGCATACACCCTTCGGTTCTGGCTATCGGTATACTGGTGATATCGTATGCACTCTTTTGTTTTCGCTAACGGGTCCCGGTAGCCTGTTTGTCCCGCACATATGCAAAATATTCTTTTTTTTTTCTTATCTCCCGAAGACACTCGACGGTTCCTGTATGCAGAGCTCGGCTTCTGCCGTCCCCCGTATCGCCCGGAAGATGACTCCCGGTGATAGCGCTTTAGTGTCGTCGCAAGTTTGTTTTACCCTTTTTCTTTTCTTTCTTTTTCTTTTTTTTGAATCGAGGAAGACACGGTCAGTGTCTTCCTCGATTCATTCTTGACCCACTGTAGCATACACCGGCTTTTTTCCAGCTGATGCACAGTTGTGAGCTCTGTGTCCTTTGGTTACTGGCACGCGCACGAAAAGGTGCACGATTATCTTTCCGTTGTTATCTATGTGCTAATCGTTACTTCCTCTTCCGTGGAACCGTCGTTTCTATGGCAACAGTTATGCCGTCTTCAAGACTATCCGGGGCATTGCGGGCCTTTTGCCGTCAGGATGTGTTGCTGGAACCTGTTGTGAGGCTCCTGGTTCAGCGCCCAGTGTTGCCGAGCCTAGAAGAATGAACCACACCAACAATACCTTTGAAGAGTTTTGAAACGGAGACCATGCCACGTGGTTAGCTCTTTAGGTGGATCAATGACAGCTTGAATTGCGTGAGCAGCTGCTTGGTGGGTTCGATGGACAGATGCCAAATGTACGCTAGATATTTTAGCGATGGTTTGAAGAACGCTTCCGCTTTACCTTTGGTATTATATATAGGCGGAAGCCGGCGCCACTGCAGTTCGAATGATCCGGTGTAAAATCACTACTCTCGGGATGACGAGTAACGCGACGAATAAATAGCACGACTTCGTTATATAGAAAGTTGCATATTCTCCGTCGATGTTGGTTAGCTTGCAAATGAGTTCTGCGGAATCCCGCGAGGTGGCGGAAGGGGAAACGACAACCACCCGTTTGTAGCACGAAGCCACAAGGAAATCCAGACTGATGTCTTACAAAGTAAATCTTTTAGTTGAAGAAATCGTCCTGGTCCGGGGATCGAACCCGGGACCAACGCCTTACGGAGGCGGTCGCTCAATCAGTTGAGCTAACCAGGATGCTAGCACTTGGCGGTCGCTGGTTAGCGTGTGTAATCGAGATGGAAACGCTGTTTTGCGTTATGTAGTAAAAGCATAACATAATAATAGCGCTTCACTTAGAGCATATTTAGCGTTATGTTAACATACATGCGCACAGGTGTGGTTCTTCTGGGAGTAATCATGACTTGTAAGTCTTTTCCCGCCTAGGTTGAGGACTCGCTCATCCAAGGATATCGGAGGATGCCGGTGGTTGTGCGTGAGAGGCGCGCCTTTGCCACGCAGCCTTACATCACCGGTTCCGATTACGTATTCAAGTACCGCGACTTCATGTGTTCGAAGAACTCGAAAAAAAAAAAAAAACGTGTCACATTATTTATGTATTTCCGCACGAAACTTATGCCGCCCTCGTCACCTACCTGTACGCATGAGAGCCCTCAGCATTCCGCGCAATCGTGCATGGTTGCAGAACCACATGTATCACTCGCTCCTCGGTGCGTTTTCGGCGCATTCGCGACGTGCAGCCGCGCGAGTCGGTGTCTCTGCGTGTGTACCACGATCCAAGGTGGGAGCATTACAGCCGTATAGAATCCAGCCGCATGAATGCGATCAAGCCTGCTTATCGCGAACCCTGTACACGCTGTTGTGACACAGGAGGACACCTTGCATTCTTGGCGACAGGCTTGGAGTATGACGTTAGGACGCGGAATAATGAGAATTATGAAGTCACGTTGCTCTAAGGCGAAAGCCTCTATCTGTGGTGCGACTCCACCCCGACATTCGAACACACGACCTACTAGTGCACACAACGTCCGGTAGACGCCGTCTCACCGGTAATTAGGGAAAGACTCATAAATTGGTTGTGGGAGGCGGCACTTTCAAAACTGGACTTGGGAAGCCAATTGGCGACCCTTGACGAGGCCCAGGGAGCCGCAATAGCCAGTGGGGCCCTGGACGAGGGGCTCCAGCCACAGTAACCAGGGAGCCTTATTTCTGTCAAAGTTGCGTCTCTCGCTGTGTGTGAAGTGCTACAGGATATTTACAAACCTTGTAGTCACTGCACTTCAGAGCACGGGTAAATTTTAATTACCTTGGCCACTTACGAAGGTTAATAAGAACGACATAAAGATTCCCTCTATCTCTCTCTCTCTCATATTAGAAAAATATCGGGAAATAGAAAAAAAATTATTGACAAGCTCGATAGCACAGCGGACACCGAAAATTTCCGCGATAGTGGCCACCGCGATACCGCCCATGAGCAAACACTCGCTTCTGTTTAGTCAATTACATCGTGCATCATTAGGTAAATATGTTATAACTGAGTAATGGAAGTGGGCCAAAAGTTGGCATCTGCATTCGAATAGAGCCTGCAGTTTCTGGATAATGAGCACTAATAACCTACTGCACCAGAACGCGTTGCCGCTTCACTGAAACGAAATTAATAAAGCTTTGGTAAAGGCACTAAGATGTTCGACGAGTCCTTCGATGTGCCGCGTTCCAAGGCTAAGGTCAGAAGTTTTTTTCATTCTTTGCTCGAAATGAATACGACGAAAAACAAATGACGCCCGCATTTCGAGCCCACAGTTTGATGCTTTTTATGTAAAAAGGGAACATGAGTGACTACTAAATAATGAAAGCTTTAATTACACGCTAATTGCGATCAATGACTACAATTCGCACAAGACACCATATTACTTAACTTTCTTTCTTGGAATGTAATATCGAGTGCCTCGAAATTATGACGTGCTATTTTGACACATTTGCGAACAGTCCATCATAATTCGCTCCTCAAGGGGATATGTAGTGAGCCAGTAGCAATCTGGTAAATTTTCCTTCATTTAGCACACTCATTCTGCTGCAACAAACCAGCAAACAAATAAACAAATTAAGGTTAGCAGATTAATTAACTCACAATTATAATCAGTTACGTTGTAGTGCCCCTTGCTCTCAGCGTTTCCTTATTATACGCTCAGATGCAAATAGTACGTCTTGTATCCGCTCTGAGTATATTCATCGGCATTTGTTACCAAAACGCGCGTCAGCATTCGATTAAAGTTTTGCCGATCAGCGATCGTATTGACGAATGTCCTACGAATCTCGATAAAACTCGGTCATTGAAGGCTGTCATTCAGTCTCAAATACCCTTCTCCATGCCTCTCTTGTATTTCTTATTTCTTTCAAGACCGAAGCTGTGCAGTCGTTGCACAAACGTGACGGTATGCCGAGTCGTCCCGTTTTTTCGCACGAACGCCTTCGCTATCTCGCACGGCAAACCGCGCCTCTTCCGCGAAAAGAATGGAGGACGGGGACGTATACCTTCTCCTTCTCCTATGTACGCCACAGCCAAACCAAACCCTCTCGCGGGCCGCGTATTTCCCATTCATGCGGCGCTATCGGCAATTTCACCCACCGTCGACTCCGCATACCGTCGGTAGCCCCGTTAGTCTTTTGAGTTCGTCGTATAATCACGCACCAATAACCCGCAGCTCTCGCACTGGCTAGCGTGCACCGCGAGCATTGTCGCAAGGCGGGCGGTCGCTTGAACGCCACCGAGGCATTTTGGTCGACTGGCGTTTCATGACATTTCGAACGGTTTATTTTCTTCGTCGTGTCCCACGTGCTCTGTTTTTTTCTTATTCTTGTGTGTGCTTTGGATGTGTGCATAGCGGTATTTTTGCCGGCCTCGTTAACTCCTTGGAGTATTAGAAATAATGAGAAATATAATGATTGGAGGCGTCCGAAAGTATTTTTACGTTGAGGTGGTGAAACTGGTACAATGCCGCGTTGGTTTGCGAATACTGGCCTCATATTTCTTTATGAGCCACATTAGGAGCGCAAAGACGACTAGGAAAACGAGAGACGAAAAGGTTGGCTAGTCAATGCCGCCTTAATACCATTAATACCACCAAGTACTCTACTGTGGGTGGTAGTAAAGCTGTGCCTATAAGATTATTCGATCGCGCGATGATAGCATGTTTACTAAATAAGACCGACAATTAAGAGTACTGTGTACTCGACTATGGAAGAGCTACAAGCCGTCCCTTCGAGGAACCATACGTATCTACCACTGTACGAGCTGATACACACTAAAAACACATAAAATGTGTCACTCACATTGCTGTGATACCATAGAGAAAGATGATACTTCAACATGAATTGCCGAAGCCGTATGTGAGGTCCATTTCGCAAAACCATCGTTGAGGCACAGGCTCGTTTTCGCACTACATGTAATGCAAGACGTGCCAAAAGGTGCTAGTTGCATAAATGACGTGGAATTCAGTAACGTCCACTGGAGAAACAAATATATTTTAATCTCATTTTGTAAACTGAAAGAATCGTACACAACAAAATGGGAATCGACGCCCCACATTGCTCACGTGGACTGTCAGTTCCCCACGTGACTACCATAGTTATATTTTTCTTTATTTCATTACGTCTCTCGACCTCCCAGTGAGCCTATCCATGAGGCGCGGTGCAGCGTAGTCACGCAGTACGTTTCGTATTTCTAAAGAGTTCTTCCTGAATTGGTTCATTCTTCGACTTCAAGCGTTGAACTTGAATTATGATCAGATACCCGAGCGAAAGGTTTGACTGGATTGCAAGATATCGATAAGAAAATGTCCGGCGAGGGAAAGGGCGGGGGGGGGGGGGGAATGTGCTAAGACAGAGGTGCCCTATATAGGTGGGCTAATATAGTTGCTTACTGTCTGGGTTACATGACGTGAAATCGGATATCACGAAGCGAGATGCACAAATGTGGACAATTATATACCAGCATCTGTTGCTTCGTAGAAGCGAAAGGAAAGGCACAGTGCTACGATGGACATTATCAAAAACATTCCTCACACTCTTCATGAAGGCACTTAAAGCCTACGACGTGCGAAGAGATAAGACTGCGCATTGCTAAAGCGGACGACAAAAAAAAAAAAAAAAAGACGTTCGCACACGTATCGATGTCTTCTTTTTCTGATCCTTGTAGCGGGCACGGGGCTGATGCAGGATTTACAGCGCTTTTTTCACGCAGAAAACATCACATGATTTCCACTGGTTCTGCGTCTTAAGATGTGTCGTCTGATTTCCTCCGGCTTCGCTCTGCTTTCATGCCGTGAAGATTATGTTCCATAATAAGGGGAAGTGGGTAAGGACGTAAGTCGGAACTAACTTCTGACAGCGCCAGTTCAGATAGCGTTCGTTTTCCGTCTCCGTTTTCTTTTCTTTTTTTTTCTTTTTCTCTGCGGGAGCTTAATACAAAACAAAATGTACCAACTAGACCGTGGTCGGATTGTCCTGCAGACATCGTTGCAACGGTATCTGGGCAGCGCAGCAAAACATGGACACAAGAAGAGACGAAGACAGGCGCTATCTTTCAACAGTAACCTTAGAGTCCAAATTCCGCTGCGGTGGTACAATGATTGCGGTGGTAGGCTACTGACCCGAAGGTCGCGGGTTCGATCCCGACCCCGACCGCGGCGGTTGCGCTTCAGTGGAGGCAAAATGCGATAGACCCGAGTACTGTGCTGTGTCATTGCCCGTTAAAGAGCACCCCAGATGGTAAAAAGATTTTCCAGAGACCTCCACTACGGCGTGCCTCATAATCATATCGCGGTTTTGGCTTGTAAAACCTAGAATATTATTATTAACTCATTGTTGAAAGATAGATTCAACAATGAGATACATTGTTGAAAGATAGATTCAACAATGAGATAGATAGATAGATAGATAGATAGATAGATAGATAGATAGATAGATAGATAGATAGATAGATAGATAGATAGATAGATAGATAGATAGATGTTCTTCGTATTCGTTTCTTGTGTCCATGCTTTGCAGCGCTACCCAGGTGCCACTGCAACGGCGACGAACCAACAGGCCCATTTCGCCACCCTTGTCTTGCGGTTCCTCTGCAAGCTAAGCTACAGGTCGCGGGATCGAATCCCGGCCCCGGCGGCCGCATTTTGGTGGAGGCAAAAATTGGGGGACCCTTAAGCTTCGCCTTTAAGAGTTGAACGCGATAGCGAAATCCGGCCCCTAGTGCGCACTTCAACCACTAAGTGCATACTTATTAATGTGTATTGTTACACACACACACGCACACGCGCGCGCGAATTTTACAGGCTTTCGATCCAAAGCAAGAGTCGCATGGCCTCCAAGATATACGCCGCGCGCCGGCCCTCTCGTATGCCATGAAAAGTCGAGACATATTTTTCACAATGCCTCACAGATGGCAGCACATTATCTAGCGTTTGCTGCGTTTGCTTGATATGTTTTCCTCTAGATGGACATAGTTGTCCATTTTTAGAGCTGTTTGAAAGTTTGTGTGTGTATTTAGCGGCGATGGCTGCACTATCCCGGCGTTTTTCGACGTAGTTTGATGGCCTCGCGAATGTGCCTACCGTATGGGCTCGTTTTCGTCGTGACACCTGCCGAACAAAATGCGTCGAGACTCCTTTCACTACATGACATTTATGTAGTGTTTTTGTCCGAAGCAGCTGCAAGCAACATCGTGGCTTTGTGGTAAGACTCCTGCTTGCCACGCGAACGGCCCGGGTTCGATCCTCATTGGGACCGAAGTTTTTATCGTTTATTTTATTTGCTACTTTCTCGATTTTTCGCTCACGGATGATTTTTCGCTCACAACCAACGGTGCCGACGCCGACAGCGGAATTTCTGCGACACGAGCTCTCTAACGCTACCGCGTTAATACCGCGTTAAAATGCTAGAGGCCCGTGTGCATATATTTAGGTGCACGTTAAAGAGCTCCAGATAGTCGAAAATTTCAGGAGCCCTCAACTTTTAGGCATCTCTCATAACCATATCGTGGTTTTGGTACGTAAAACCCCAACAATTATTAAGGCGAAAGCCTTGCATGCCTCATCAAACGCGAAGATTGACCGTCGGCAGCGTCAGCACGAGTGATGCAAAAGAATCATCATCGCGTGATGACGTCATCATGGCGTAACATAACGTGCCGTCACGTGATCACGTCATCCCGTGATATCGTCGTTTGGTCAAAGGGCCGATCACAGAGGCAGTGCAAAGCCAGGTGAAGTGCAGAAAGCCTCCGATCCCGGAGGCCATGCAAATCCACATTAGGTGCAGAAAGCTTTCGGAGGCGGGGGCGGGGGAGGATCAATACATCGAATGAGAAGAAAAATATGGCTTTCGCCTTCGAGTTGTCTTAGGCGAACGCAGTAGAAACCCTGCGAGTTTTTATTATAAAGGTAAGTTACAGGATTCTTCCGCCATCACATCGCATTCAGCATTCGCGCACGCGCACTCGCACCCTCCTATCCTTTTTAACTATGGCGGACCACCGGGCAAGATGCCGGCGTTGAACTCGGTGCGAACGGAACGCCGACCCGTTGCACTCGAGGAGTTGGTTGCACTCGTATACACACACAGGTACGAGTAGTACGCATACAGGCCACCGGGAGGAGGAGGGTGGTGGGGTTGAACGGCGCGAGCTTTCGCTTGACCAACGGTATATGACGGCGTGCCGCCGGCAACGCGGCGTGTCTCAAGCGTTGGCGAGAAAGGGAGGCCCCTTCTTTTGTTTCCGGCATCGCTGTTGTGTTAGGGCCCAGCGAGCGACCCAATTTCCGCTCCTCCTCCACTCTGTGTCAGCAGCGCCGAGCGGAATCCCGTTCATCGTCGTTCGACCCCCTCCTCCTCCTCCTCGTTCCCTCTCGCCTTCTGCCGTACGTCTCACTAGACGTCGCACGCCTTCTCCCCTTTGTTCCTGCCGGGAGCAGTCGGATAACCCGTACATTCGGTACGACCTCGAGAACCGACGTCAGGACCGGAGACGTGTTGTTCCGTCGGGCGTTGCTGCTTCTTCCTCCACTTTCGACGTCATTCTTTCTCTTCGTGGTTCGACATCTGGTAGAAACGCGAAGCGAAATATCTCGCGCGCATTAACCCTACACGACATACCGTGTTCGTGGTCGTGGCTTGCCTCGTGCACCTATTCATTGCGATCCGTTGGTCATCGATAACTCAGCACTCCCAGTCATGGCCACGCGTGGCCCCTTGTGCCAGAATACACCGTCGCGTCATCATCGTCAGCGTCCATTCCAATTTGTGAAAAAAAAAAAAAAAAAAAAACACTTCCCAACACGGCCATGCGTCAGCCGTGGTCGGTGAAAAGGCCTACATGGGAATGTGTTGCCGTCCCGGCGTTATATATGTCAACACCTCTCGCACTCATTAACACTTTCCCGCGCGTTCTCAGGACAGGTATTCTCGGTCTGCGCATGCGCGAATTTGACCTTCTCCACCCTACGCGGCGGGTCTCTCACCTCGCGGGGCGTCTGTCGGATACGAGGTGACGCACGCGAGTAACGGCCCATTGTCCAGCTACGAGGCGTATGCCGTAGTTTCTCCCCTAAGTACCGCACTCCTCAGTTTATAGTGCTAAATAATACAGGTAAATAGAGTTGCACTAAAGACTACATTTGCACGGCACTGTATTAACTGTTTAAGTACCAGTTCATGCGGTCGCTAAATGTGTTCAATGTGCCGGAGTATCCCGAATGCGTCACGGAAGGCATCTTTGGGCATATACAATCGTGAACAATACGAAAGGGAACACTGAGGTTACCTTCAACTGGCCGTGGTGGCTATGCGCAGTTGTGAATGACAAAAGCGTTCTTAACACTATAGATGCTCAAACGGTAAGGTAATACATCTTGCAGATCAGTACGTCATGTTCTTATCCTCACATCACCAGCGATCGTGGCTTAAACACGAACACGGTATTCCCTTTCATATCGCTCACAATACTGTATCTATTGCCGATGAGGTGGTACCCAGATGATGACGTAAGAAACACGTGGAGTGAGACTTGACGAAAAATGTATGCAGAAGTTTGTCAAGCGCTGTATTTTCATGAAATGCAGCTACAAAGATACCCATTGGGCGCTGTAGCTATTTGAATAAATAAATAAATAAATAAAATGGCGCTGTATTGCGTAGCCAATGATTTGCGTTATTTCGTACATCCTTTTTTTGGGGCATGTCATCTTGTTATTTATTTCCTCTTTACGACGATAATGATAATGATTCTTCTTTTCCAATGGAATTTCTGGCAGCGAAAAATTGTCTTCCACCCGCTCGTATAACGACGTCAGAGAGGAAATCCATGTGAATTTCTCAGAGACAGTTGACAAAAATTCGTCCCTGTTTGGGATACGAACCGGGTACAACGCCTTCCAGTGGTGGTCGCCCTGCCATCTGAACTAGCCAGGATTTTTTCCCCCCAGTTGGTGAGGCCACGCACGTCACCCCATCTCGGTGACGTGCTTGGCCTCACCACCTTTCCTGTGTACCCTGCGCAGCTGCCGATAATGCGACGGAATAACAAGTGCGGTTCTTGCGCGGGTAAGTACGGTATACGTGGGGCCATGGCCGGCGGCAGCTTTATGGTATCTCTGTCTCGTCCGGCTGGTGTTTATTCTGCCTTGTATTTTTTTTTATTCGGTTCTTCCTTTGTCACACGACGACGACTGCGAACACACGCCCTTTCTGACGCAGCGCCGACGCACTGAGACTTTGAAAAAAAAAAACTGTTGACGACGAAATCACGGATCCGCAAAGGTTGGTAGAACGGCACTTGGGAAATAGGCTGTGCTGGTCGGTTGCCTACTAAACGAAAAAAAAAAACAAAAAAAAAACGCGCGTTTGCTTGGAAAGGAGAAGAAGCAGTTGAAATATGTGTTACCCTTCGCGTTTCCGATCGGCATAGTTTAATCGGCGAAGTCTTAAGCTACTTCATAAGATACGTCATCGCGTTGCACCTTGCCTGACCACACTATTTTTCGTAGTACTGGGCGATGTCACATATATGACTATAGGAATAGAAAAAAATAGTCGCTTGCGATCTCTGCTCTGCGAAAATGGATGTCTGCCGAAGCTGTTGAATACCACCACTACTAATGCTGAAGGGGCATAGGGATTTACACGTAAGGGTACGTACGCATAGACGTATTCCAGCCCAGCAGCATGCTAATTGCTTTTTTTTTTTTTTTACTGCATTCTATGCTTCACGACATGGGCCACTCAGGCATGTGTGTGCGGGGGAGAGGGGGGCTTCTTTATTATTATTATTATTATTATTATTATTATTATTATTATTATTATTATTATTATTATTATTATTATTATTATTATTATTATTATTATTATTATTATTATTATTAACGGCGGAGTCCTCGAAGTTTGTTTCACCGCCGCCGCGTGTCGTCCCGGTATTGCGCTAACTCCAATATCTGCCCATGCTGATGTTTATTTATTTATTTATTTATTTATTTATTTATTTATTTATTTATTTATTTATTTATTTACATGGTTTTTATGTGTGTGGTGGGGGGGGGGGCGAGCAACGACGCCACAAGAATTCCCGACCAATTAAAGAATAACAACTTCGCGGAAAAATACAAATAAACATAAATAAACAAAAAATTTCGGCAGATCCCTTGCAGATAGGAACGGTCAAAGTGCCTTATGTACCTTAGGTTCTCTAAGGAAAGCTTCGTATTTAAAAAAAAAATGATGACGCGAGAACGCGGTGCCATATAAGCCGTTGAGAAGCTTCGCAACCACAGGTTCCCACGGTGCGTGCGACAGACAAGTACACAAGGTGCGCTTTTTATACAAATTATTTCTGAAGAGTGGTGCCACATAACGAGATCAATTTGGAGGACAAGTTTTGTTTTTGGAAAGTCACGCGTTGGTTGGCCTTGCACGGCAGTCCTCAGAGCAATGCGCCAGCCGCTGTGCAACTGACGGTATGCATAACATATATACTATGTTCATGAGAACTAACAGATGACCTGCCGGCGGCAAGTCATCTTTTCGTCCACTTTACTTTCTTCACATTTATGTTCTAATTACTACAAATAACACCCCCTATACTTCCCTTGGCATTGCTGTCTGTTAGTTCTCATTAATATTGTGTCTTAACAAAGAAAAACGAGCCCTTAAAAGTAATCTTCTTTCCTTCATATATACTGTGTGAGAGCTCGACTTGAAAGAACGTTTAGGCAGAAGCAATGCTTCTAATTGGACACTTAATTGTGCACTCTTCACCAACGCACGTGACCTCTTGTTTCTGCCAGCGGGCATCTGAACATCACACGCTGCCTTTCTGCCAGTGAAATCGCTGACTACAAATGCATCCATCTAACTACAACCGCGTCGCTGAGGCTTCGTTTCCCAAAGGATCTAACTCATGCATTGGATGTGTGTTTCGTTTTTGACTCGATTTTCATGTTTATTTGGTCGAAAAAGTAGTTATCCACTAGCTGCTGAAATTGGAGACGAAAAGTCGCAGGGTCCCTTACGCATTCGCCTAAGGCGACTGGATGGCGAAAGCCATCTTCGTTTTCTTCACAATCGATTGTACTGATCTTTTAAAGACGATAGTCTTTCTTGGGGAACTTAAACGCGGAAATTTTGGTCTGTCTGTCTGTCTTTCTGTTTGTCTGTCTGTCACCCGATTCAGCCACCCGGCCAAAGTTTAACCACTTGCGCAACGCCCAGCCATCTTGAACTGGTACCGCCGTTCATTCTTGTGAACATTGTCGATCAAAAAGCAAATGTTACGCATATCTGAGGCTCAACGTCAATACATAAGTATTAGGTGGTGTGTTCCTTTACTAGAAAATACACAGATACGTAATTCTAAAGACCCAGTGTTTCTTAGGCTTCGTGGAAAATGCTAGTGTTTTTTGGGCTGCGCTGCAAGTGCGACGCTATGAGCCAGATGCAGCGATTCAACATAGAGGAGGAGGACTCATGTAGTACGGCCGGCAGACGACTATCGTCTTTCGACGACATTTGCAGCGAGGCACGCAGATGCGCGGCTAATTTTTTGTTGGCACTCTTACCTTGCTAAAAGCGCGCCAACCGAGCCGTGTCCGCGTCATACGTCGTACTGCCGCGAGATGGAATAAACGACTTTCGAATAACGACGTCTTCATTGAAACGCTGAACAAGTTAATAGTGCCAACAAAATGATGGACGCGCATAGTCTGCGCACTAAGCAGCAAAGGGGGCTGATAATCATCACAGACGCGTTTCATGCGATTACAGCATTTGTATACCCATAAACTCTACTTAGGAGAGCATGGACACCGGCGAAACCAATGGATCAACAAGCATAGTATCTGATTCAGTTATTTATGAAAAAAAAAGCACAGTAAAATGCACCCGCCAACGGGTTATCGTTTTGCCCGTCCTTGAACGAGCACTGACACGTCAAAGTAAACCGCACCCTTTCCCAAGTAATGGATTTTGAGCACCGCTGCCTAAACGTCACCCTGGTTTTCTTGCGGCGCTCGTAAAAGGGAAAACGGAATGTCCTTCAAGGTTGCCTCCATCTAACGGGTCGGGTCGCTCGTACCTTCGTATTTCTTTTCTTTTCTTTTATTGTTTCCTGCGTGTCGTAAACGAGAACGAACCGCCCTCCCTAAGCCTACACACGCTCGTCGTGCTTTCTGACTTAAGTCCGGGAACTGCAGCGCCGCGACATTAAAAGCCTCTGCGTGCTGCGTGTGCCGTGTGCAAATTTGCTCGCCGCGGCACCGTATGCTATACAGGGAGAGAACTTTCTCAGGAAATGAGGACAGGACTTTCCCAGAAAATGAGGGTGTGGCAGTGTGACTGTAGTGGGCATGCTCTTGCATCTAGGCACATTCTTATGTGCGTAGCCGTGCACACTGAGGGGGGGGGGGGGGGGGAAGGGGGGGGGGGATGGCCCCCTCGTGCTTTTTGACGATAATGGCGTCCGATGACCCTCGATGTTTCACCTCGAGAACTGTTTCCTTCCCAACTGTACTCCGGAAAGCGCTGGAGCAAAGTCAGGTCGTTGTGAGAAGTCCGTCATTTCTTCACTTTCATTCTAGCATCCATTACAAAGCTTGTTTGCTCTCAGACCCAAAGGGGAATGGGGTGAAACTTGTTTTTTTTTTTTAAAGGTGAACACTGCTCACGCCTATGCTTATGTGTCCTTCATTGCATCGTTTTCTCAGTTTGATTTTACGAGTATGTCGTCGGTCTTGCTACCAGGCTTTAGTCAGAGAAGGGGCATTTCCGACTAGCACAATGAAAAAAAAAAAAAAAACCAGCGCAAAACACAGGACACAGAGAAAAGAAGTCGACGGGACAGGCTGGCGCTTACAACTTAACAGAAAACCTCGTTTGAAAGACTTAGGTTTTTTTTCGATTATTTTTCGTTTCAGGCGAAGCATGGTTGCTCACACATGCGCAGAGTGGTTGCCGCTGGGTTTAAAATAAGCCTTTCAAACGAGGTTTTCGGTTCAGTTGTAAGTGCCAGTCTGTCCCGTCGACTTCTTTTCGCCGTGTCCGGTGTTTTCCGCTGGTTTTTATCCTTTGTGACTATGTACCAACTAGCCCAATCCAACGCCTTGGCCTGAGTAGCACGAACGAGAGGCAGGATACTCACCGTCGCGTTGTCGTAAAACTGCGTGAAGCAGCGACACAGACAAATACAACCGTTATAAGTACCTCGCGGGTATAAGACAGTATGGAGGAACGGTGGCTTTTATATAAGCAGGTTCTCAGAGAGATGTTGAGACCGTTTAGCAGGTCACAACAGTGACAGGTAACGCGTTCCATTCGCAAACATCGCGTGGGAAAAAAGAACATTGCAATGTCACGAACATTTTGCGTGAAACGGGTATTACAGCGAGGGGGGGAGAGAGAGAGAGAGAGAGATAGAGAGAGAGGCAAAGGAAAGGTAGAGTGGTTAACCAGGTTGAAGATATGGCTAGGAGACGGGAAAACGTGGCGGTTCGTGAGTACGCAGAAGCTACATCGAACGGTCTCCGCGATTGCCCTAGTTTCTCTTCAGGTTTTGTCAGCGTATATAGCTGGGGATTAGGCCCGCCTCAGGATGAATAGCCACCCATAAAATCCTTTATGTGTTCTTAATATCCTTTAAGCTAACGTCGCCAAACTCACAGTGTGAAGCGCGCTTCTCTTACACGTGGTGATAGGGAATTTCAAAGCTACAACAGAAGACACTTCGATAGAACCCCCCCCCCCCCCCCCCCGCCCAGCTCGTGGTTAACGCCGGGACTGCCCGTTTCAGCTTTGCTGTTTAGCGGTCTGCACGGAGTGCTCGCGCGGGTGAATTTTTACAGCAGGGCTGTTATGGTCGAGGTTTGCCGTGTGTCGTAGATAGAAGATTGTCATCATCATGAACCGTCACGCACTCTCTTCGTTCTCTTCTTCGTCGCCTTCCTCTTCTGCTTCGCTCCTAAATTACGTGCACCGCTTTGTCCGGCGTGAGATGCAATAACTCTGATGGGATGAAGAACGAGTACAGAGAGAGAGGGAGAGAAAGAAATAGAGAAAGAAAGATAGAGAAAGGGAGGAAGAACTATAGTAAATATCCAGGTTTCGAATGACAGAAAGCTGATGGCAAAAGAGAGAGAGAGAGAGCAAGCATAGCCATGTATAGCAAGCGGTGGGGAAGAGACAGGTGAGAGGGTCAAAGCCAAGCTAAGCCAGGACCAGCTAGGCGCCCACCAGCGCTGCTGTGATCCCAGCCTTGGGCGACTTAGAGCAAGGCGCGCTAATTTTTTTTCTAACATTCCGGGGCCTTGTTTCCTTTTTTTTTTCTTCGCTCGGTTATGGAGTGCTTCTGACATCCACACTGCCTATCTTATTTTTTTCTTCAATCCCGTTTCGCCAGCGATGCCCGTTGTAGCTGTTGTCGCCAGCGGTTTGTGGTATACCTATAATGAGTTTTTCTCCAAGTATGCGCACACACACACTCTGGTATGCCGTAAGCACGCCCTTTTTTGGCCTTGCGGCGTGGCTCGTCGAGCATTCGCTCATATCGGCTTTCATATTCAACGAGCTGCTCTCATATTCGAGACATGCAGAGGCGAACAGAGTGGAAACAAGATACACGCCTGCCTCAGAATGAGCCGGTTGGCGCATTCGTTTTCTGGTGTACCGGCCATTGTCTTGTATAGGACGTGATGTAAACGGCTCGCTGGCCATTATGACGGCTGACTTTGGAACGGCTTGCGCGAAAGGTGTCACATACGAAAGTAGGTATACAGTGGTTTCCATCGCACGAATGGCTTTCGTGAATAATGACTACCATTGCTTTAGCCACGCCGTGTTACCGTCCATACGCGGGATATGATCCCCCTGTCGTATGTACGTCAAGTATGTCCGTTCGGTAACGGTTGCTGTGCGGGATATTACCCTATTGTGTACATTATGAAAGTAATTGCCGTGTTACCGGCACTGCACATGATTACTGCTGCACAGGATTACCGGATTATACGGCGCGTGAGACGGATTGATGTACTACGCTAAGGAGATATGACAGTTTTTGAATGAGCACAAAAGAAGTTTACCTGGCGGTGCACGTAGCACGCTATTCTACATTGTTGTGACAAGGAGTGCTGTGGTATACACTGCACGCGGCAGTGCAGGATACGCGCAATGCACAACGCAGCCGCAAACAAACAAGTCGAAACGTTGGCTCGATCCACATTTCCCGTTCAACGATTTTCATCAAAACAAGCTAGAGTATTTCAATGAGACCGTGCGTCACTAAGATACTTTAAACATGTCGTCGTTGCATGATATGCACAGACATTGTTTGTCTGTGATCCTAGAACGTCTCTCAGCTCAAGAGGTGGCTGTGTCTGATGAGCGTTGAGTTTTGACATTAATGGTCTTCCTTCTAGATTTAATAGGCTGCAAGAGCTGGTAATGCGTGCCATGTATTTCAGTACGTTCCGTACAGGACACAGTGGCAACCATATCCTTTTCATCTTTACATTGACACTATCTAGCGTAGTCGACATTTAGCTAAATTTTGTTCTAAATATGTCCGATCGTATGCATTAAGTCCACGTGGCATGCGACACTCGCATATAGGATGGTATATGCTTATAGGTCCGCACTGCTGTTCTGGGTCAGTTCAGACAGAATGATGCGCGCGCCATGCCACACAGGACGCAACAGCTGATCCGTTCTCCTAGAAAGGTATCTGCAGTAGTTCTTCAGAGTTGTGTGCTGAACCAGCATAGCAGTCTGCGTGAACGTTGCTTCCTGTTCAGCAGTAAGGAGGCTGCCACTGCAGAACGACGCTGCTCTGCGCACCAAAGGCTTTGGTGTGTAAACAGCAGATTTTGTAGACGAGCTGACCAATAGTACGTAGCGATAGTACGTAGGCATAGCTCAATAGTACGTCATGCTCAGTGGCGATCAAATAGGCCCTGTAGCTGAGCTCCCCGGAAAGATTGACGCCTGTTGATGGGATCTGCACGGTTATGACAAATGATTGAGACAGTGCCGGCGGTGTAAACGTGACGACGTTGACCGTATAGCAGCGTACAATGTGAGTCAAATACTCCAATGGGCTGGAAGACTGATGTGGGTGGAATACTTCAGTTGACACTGGTGCAGAGATTTCTGTGTGTATTTCATGCATCCGGCGTAGTTGGAAGTGACGAACGATGTGGGAAGTCCCTGGAGGAGGATTGCAGTATTAGAAAGTATGCGGTGCGACAAGGATAATCGTGTCACACGGCATTCGGTGTGATAGATCTTACCGTACTATACATGATTACCATATTCATACGCTGTACGGTATGATGGCTTTACGCCACAGCTGCAGTAGCTCGAAAGCAATTACCTTTCCTTAAATGAATGACCAGCAATGGAGGAACCTAAAAGTCCGATTTATTATAAGTTGTAAAACCGAATAAAGACAGCTAGACAGTCGTGCAATCCAGACAAAGCTCCAGCCGATATGAATTATTCTTTTAAATTTCAGTTGAGAAAAAATGAAATGAAAATGAGCCAGGTGTCAATTCATATTTTTGATGTTTGAAAAATGTTTTTTCTATATTGAAAGACAGGAGCTGCAGGCTTTTTAAAAACACTATAGATTCAATTTTATCATTGCCTCCGCTATTATGTTACGATAGAATTAAATGTCGTTATATTTTGCTGTATATACCACCACTACTACAACTATTATCAAATAACGATAACTGCGACTACTACTACTACAACTATATACTACTACTACTGTCGCTACTATTACTACTAATACTAATATATTGCTGCTGCTACAACTATTCAAGCGAATTCTGGGCTGCTTTCACTAAAAAAAAAAGACCTCCACATCATTTCGTGCATTTTCTCGACCCTCGATTCGATTGGTCGATGAATATTGGCAGCGCGAAGAGGAGAGGGGCGGTTTCGACTTAAGAACGGGCACCTCACAATGCGCAGTTTTCTCGTATGAACTATAAAAAAAAAAGAAAACAAAAAAGACCAATGAAGTAAGGAGGACGCAGCTGATCCGCAAGCTACGCGCGCTCACACCCTTCTGTCTTTTCTACGTTGGGTATGTCCTCCTTACGTCATCCGGAAGTTGCGGAATGATCTTAATTACAGGTTCCCACGAGCACCTCTCTCTTATGTGCACGGCCCAGGTACGGCTGTTCGTTGATTTGTAGCTCGCTGAGCACCGGCGAAGAGTCTGACTGTCGGCGAAAGAGTCGAGTTCCAAGTGCCGACGGTGTCGGAGACACGGGAAACATGACATGGAAATCGGCCTGTGTGTGCATGTGTGTGTGTGTGTGTGCTTGTGTGTGTGCGTACGTATGTGTGCGCGCGTGTGTGTGCGGGCGTGTATATGCTTGTGTGTGTGTGTGCGTACGTGTGTGTGTGCGCGTGTGCGTGCGTGTGTGCGCGCGCGTGCCGCAAGTCCGATTCACATGATACCGGAATCGCGATGTTCTGTATTTTGGGGTGCCATCGATACTGCATTGTTATTCTTTTGTAGCGTTAGCTACACTTGCCTAGCCGGAGCCGATTTCGCGTGGAGCGTCATAAGCCATGCTGCGCATGCGCGAGGATCAGTGATGTCACACAGCTGGGTCACCGGAGCTGGCTTCTCACGCGCTCTCCGACACCGCCGCGCACGGCTCGCCGCTGCTTGTCTGCGCGTTCAGGAGGAGTGGCGTCGTAGCCGCGGCAGACAAACTAGCGCCGGCGCGCGCGTAGACTCCGCCACCGCCGGTCTGCACTTTCCAGAGTGACGTCGTAGCCTTGGCAGACATATTGGCGCCAGCGCGCGCGCAGCTATTAAGCTTCGCTGTGCCGTCGCCGTCTGACACTGTGCTGGAGCCGCTTGATAGCGCCTCTGACTGGCGTTTGCAGGTGAGTAACGCCATGGAGAAGGAGAGCGCAATGCTGCTCGACGGCGCAGAAGAGCCGAGAAGCTTAACTCATCGGATCCCGAAGTAGTTGCCTGGCAAATAGCGGTTCAGCGTACGAAGAATCAACAGAAGAAGGCTAATAATCCTAGACAATCTGGAAAGCTAAGAATAATCAGCTGAACCTTTGCTAACGCTACGTATATCCTGGCATAGCCGAGCTAAGCCACTGCAAATTTTTTTCACCTCTTATGCAAACAGTTCTTGCTAATCGCAATCGCTACCCTGCTTCCATATCGCTTTCAATCACAGCTTTGTTGGAATGTGGGAGTTCCGTACAGTTCTTGCTGGCCGCAACAACCGGCATTCCATTACGACATGCTGAGCTGTCTCCGGGCTTTTGATGCAACACACGCACGCCTCAGTGCGTGGTTAATATTTGTTAGGATATCTTACTGTCTCGGGCAGTAACCTCGGACCTCTTAGCAAGGCATATTCCGCTGATTAACTCGAGGTCTTGGGTTCGATTTCCCGCCGCGGTGGCTTCACACAGATTGGTGCGATATACAGGAGCACCCGTGTAGGTAGATTTAGGTGCACCTTGAGGAACCCTAAGCTGTCAAAATTAATCACAGGTCCTCCACTACGACGTACCTCATTATCACATCGCGCATTTAACTGTGACGTATTAACCTCAGAATTTAATTAACTTTTAAAAAATCGCGACAACTTACACTTCCTGCACAGGCGATCTTTGTATACGATGCAAATGGCAGTGGTATTTGATTCCCTCTCGCTTCACTCCCGTTTCACTTCTGGGTCTTTCTTTTCTTAGTTTTTTGAGGCTAATAAAAAAAAAACTGTGCGCTCGCACGTAGTCTTTGTTGCATGGGCTCATTTTTTTTCAGCACGACAGTACCGGCCTCCACAATCATCAGACCATAAAAGCCATCGCAAAGAATGTTCTGCTTTGAAAGCAAGAACAACACTGCGAAATGGATTAAAAGAACTAGTGAAAACAACGAAAGACTACGCGAAGAAAACGGTATAGGACTGGCTGGCTCCGCCGTTCTTCTGTCGTCTTTCCAGTTTTCCGGTGGTTTTTCATCCATTTTACAATGTATACCGGACTAGCCCCAATTCAACGCCTCGCCAAGGAAAACACTCTCCTGGCGTGACAATGCGTTAGCTAGCGCAAGCGTGCATACAATCCTGTTCGCTCGGTCTACGCAGGCATATAGTCTGGTGATAATGGTTATCGCAAGGCGTTACGAGGCTTAACCGGCATGGATTGTGAGAAAGAAAAGCCCGTACGGGGGCCACACGAGTCTCGCACGACCTTAAACGAATCCGACCAGTCGTGCGAGACAGTGTATACGCCGTTGTTGATCACGCGTTCGTGTGTAGCTGCATGCGACGAAAGGTGTTGCGCAATGGATCGTTACCGGCAATGACGATGCCGGCAGTGGCACAGCTAATCGGAAAACGGGGCCGCGGCGACTCTTGATCGGCATCGCTACCGGGTTGCGACGGTGCGGAACAGCGCTGCGTTGTTACAGGACACTGACCTCGATAAACCGGTACGCTGTATTGATTGATTGATTGATTGATTGATTGATTGATCAATTGATTGATTGACTGATTGATTGCGTTATCTTTGCCTTAATTGAAGACCCAGGATGTTGTAGAACGAGGTGGTTCCCCAGAAGCTTAATGCTACACATACAAGCTACGCTACACAGGTGAATACATTCTAAAAAGACAGGGCGTGCAAACACGGACACAAGAAAGAAGTCAGGACACCACAAACGCCGGCGTTTGTGGTGTCCTGACTTCTTTCTTGTGTTCGTGTTCGCACGCCCTGTCTTTTTAGAATGAATTCTTAACAACTAGCTCAGCTCTCTGTTATTCTAAACAGGTGAATACACACGAGAGCACCAACAGCAACCTCTTCTTCCACCGGTACAGCACACTAACAGTGCTTCCCAGGGAGGGCGCTAGCGATATGCGAACAATAGATAGATAGATAGATAGATAGATAGATAGATAGATAGATAGATAGATAGATAGATAGATAGATAGATAGATAGATAGATAGATAGATAGATAGATAGATAGATAGATAATTTAATTTTCCAGCATACAAGCTTCACTCTTATATCCAACTAATTTTTTTGTGGGATATTATCAAGCCATATATATTATCAAGGGAGGAAAGAAGTCACCCCTCCCCCACCCCCCTCTCCCAACCGCCATATGGTTACGCCTGTGGATTAAACGGTTAATAATAATAATATCTGGGGTTTAACGTCCCAAAACCACGATATGATTATGAGAGACGCCGTAGTGGAGGGCTCCGGAAATTTCGACCACCTGGGGTTCTTTAACGTGCACCTAAATCTAAGTACACGGGCCTCAAAGATTAAACGGTTAAATAAAAGAACATGTAACAAGTTTGACAGCTAGCTTTGGTCTTCCGTGGCCCACGAGCGAGCACGGCTCTGTGCCAACGCGGTTATCTTGAAACGCAATAGTTAGCCGCCTTCTTGCCCAACTTGATGAACGTGGATATCGACAACAAGGGTTGAAACTTGGTTGGCAAGGTGGTACGGGAACGTCTTCAGAAAAAACTGTGCAGCAGGACGAGACACCAAGATAGAAATGACGAAAACGAGCGCCGATTTTTTTTTTTTTTTTTTTGTATGACACACAGGTTGCTGGACAAGAAAGGCTGGGATTAAGACACTGAAAAGAGCCCTGGGTACTAGAAATGTACGTAACAGGGGTTAAGAGTTGGGCATGTTGGTACGGGGACATCTTTTGCGCTTGTTTTCGTCATTTCTTTCTTGCTGTCTCGTCCTGCTGCGCAGTTCTTCCTGATGGACATCGATGTCCTTCGGATACTCTCGGATACTTCCCGAACGGGGACGCCGCACCGGTTCAGGAGACGAGCAAGCGGTGTAGATCTGAACCACATAAAGAGCGTTAAAAGGGGTGCAGCGAATTTTTTCCGTCCTCTCCGAGCGTGTGGGAGTCATGACTCTAGGGGGTCGTGCCCTCTAGAAAGGTCGTGACGCGACCTCTCAAAAGAGTTTCCGTGTTCGGGTGAAACGAACCAGAAAGAGTGCAAAACAGGAAAGTGAGCGGTGCTTTCTTCAAGCACGCGTTACACAACGCGCTGCACGCAGGCCTTTGTAAGCTGGATTGGCACTTCCAAGCTTGAGGCTTATCGTTGCACCCCCAACAGAAGTAGCCGGAAAAAATAACTTTTTTTTTTCTCTCTTCACTAGGCCCGGCCCTTCCGTCATCCTGGAATGGCCGCGCACAACAAGACAGCGGCATTCATTGGAGATAATACTCTGGGCGTTCACTTGTAACATCGCGTGCACCCAAGTCGCGCACCATCTCCTCCCATCAGCCGCTTTCCCCGCAACACACACACACACACACACACACACACACACACACACACACACACACACACACACACACACACACACACACACACACACACACACACACACACACACACACACACACACACGCACGCACGCACGCACGCACGCACGCACGCACGCACACACACACACACACACACACACACACACACACACACACACACACACACACACACACACACACACACACACACACACACACACACACACACACACACACACACCTTTTTCTCTTGAAGCCCTCCTCTACTTTTCTGTACACTTTAACGCTTTTTTTTTTCTTGACAAACCTCCAGTGTCCGAAGACACTTTTTTTTTTCGTTTTCGTTCTGTCCAGTGTTTACGTCGTTGACCACTGTGAGGTCATCAGCGAGCTGTGGCGGTGCCGGCCATCTTCGCCTTTTCAAGAAAAGAAGGAACCGTGACGTACCACCGCTGCCAAAGCACGTGACCGCGAGCTGAGTTGTGTGTGAGAGATCGGCTCCGGAGTTTGCCTTGTCACAACTGTAACCGGAAGTGCATGTTTCTTGCTTCTTTATACTACTTTGTCGCTTAGAGCGCACGCTTGCGCAATCTCACTGAGCTGCTTTTTTATGTGTATGCTGTATACCACGCGATTTCGCGCCACTCGTATTGTTGGCGCCGTCGTTTTTACGGCTCGGTCGAGTCGTTTTGCAAGCCTCTCTTGACAAGGGCACGCGAGTTCGCGCCTTGCAAGACCCGCTGGACAGGTGTGTTTGACCGCTTCGCGCTTGTGAGCGGTTACATGCGCTTCAGCCCCGTAAGGGACGCGGTGCGGTGTGACTATATTTCAAGCTTGCGTTTGAAATCAATTTGATTTGGAATTTGAGATAATCGAAGGATACTGTGAAAATTTTTTAGGAACACCAGCGAGTACACTGCGGTGCGTTTTTTCTCAAAGTGGACTATCTTCATACAAAAGTGTTACAACGTGTACATTTTGTCAACAGGGCAAGGTTTATTGTACATGTAACTTGTACAGAAAACGGTATATACTTCTCACACATGAACACATGAACACTAGAACAATGATTTGTATACACTTTGTATATCCAGGAGCTCACAAATAACAGTAAATGCAACAAATTGTTCACATATTGAACACTATCACATATGCACATTTCGTTCGACGCGATGATTTTGGTTGTAAAAGTAGTCAAATTGCATGAGCGTGCAGAGGGGCAGGTGTATGCAAATGGGGCCCCCCAATGTGCGCCGGTCACAGGCATATTTGTGTGCGCCGTTTTCCATTAAATAATGCTCTCTCGATCGTGAGCTTGCCTGCTATCAGCCGTTTCTGATACGCTAATGTGACCTTTTATCGAGGCTATCGATGTGACTGGTCATTTCACGCTGCCACGTCTCATTGTTGTCTAGATATGAACGGATGACCGTCGTTGCTGCATGTAGAAAATGATGCGTTCCGCTGCCGAACACGTGGATGACGGTCCGATTCCCGGCATGGATGAATGAAGCAGTTAGCAGGGAGCATTGCGCAAATGCGATAGAAAGAAAGAAAGAAAGAAAGAAAAGAAAGAAAGAAAGAAAGAAAGAAAGTAAGAAAGAAAGAAAGAAAGAAAGAAAGAAAGAAAGAAAGAAAGAAAGAAAGAAAGAAAGGTGTACGTCAGCCAAGCACACGCCAAGCTTCGCTGGCCGCCATTTTCCCGACAGGACAACCTAACGTTGACACAACGCTGCCGCAACATTGAGAAAGTTACTTCAACGTTGTGGCAACATTGAGTGCTACTAGGGAAGGGCTCCCGAGTTTCGGCAACTTCGCGGCGCGGTTGCCCGTGCATGTCAACGTGGTAACGGAAGCTTTGTAAGCACCGGAGAGAGCTTGATATATGTACTTGCGCGCCTAGCTGTTGCAGAGGAAACGGTTCGTTGTATAGAGATAACGTATACGAGAAACGGTTATCCCTGTTACCTCCGTATAACGAAGCGAACGGGCTTTCAGAGACGGACAAAGGAATTGGAATGGCCTGCCGGCTACTCCACCGACCGTATATGGAAGGCTCTTAGACATGCAAACGAAGGCGAACGGTAGTCCGTTACTGCCGTGCGTACACCTTCCCGTCTTTCATGTTCCTTCCCCAGATCCAAAGCCGATTGTTATCCAACCAGCGCTGTGTTACGAGGCTGTGGCAACGCCGTTCTGACGACGCATACTATGCACGAAAATGCAGGTACAAAAACCTGTATCTGTACCATCAGCGGTGACAAATAGTTACCGCCACAGAGTCACCGCGGTGGAAACACTAAAGACCTTTGGGGTCGTCTAAAAGAAAAAAAAAAAAGAGTGGAACGATAGCTACCTGTTTGAGTCAACCAGGCAGTGTCTTCTGTGGCAGCTATTGACTTGTCAATTCGAAGAATCGGTGTCAGCATGCATCCTCGGTTCAGTGGAGCATACTAAGAAGCCCGGGAGATCGCATATCAGGGAGGCCACGAGAACGTGGTTTCATTGTTATGGCAGTCGCAATGGCGCTGAACGAACGAAAAAAAAGAAAGAGGAATAAAACCAAGAAGAACTTCTAGACAAACCGATATGGCGAAAGCGCTATGTTGCGTTTTAGCGTGGTTAGGTATTTGAGGTGGAGGGGGGTTACCAATGCTTTCAGGTCGAAGAAAGAAACCAAATAAACGTCCACAATGGACGCACTAGAGAAATAAACAAAGTGGAGCGGTCACGTGTCCTCTGTCAGAAACGTTAAAAGAGTATAATGGAGGAAGTCAACGGCCCTGCAGGAGGCCTTTTGATTTTGCCACGCATAGCTTGCCGCAAAACCAGGCCGTTCCTCTCAAGTAGTCCGCGCTTAACCGCAAACGCGTGTTCCTTGTTTCTCGGTGCTATCACTAAACTAGCTACTTGAGAAGGTTCTATTGTAGAGCTGTTATAGTATACAGCTGCTGCAAAGAGGGGAGGCTCGTTGAGAATGTGGAGCGAAAGCCCATGCGAACAAAAGAGCTTGCCGAGCATATATGCATGCTCCCGTGACTTGACGCAGGTCGCGAACGTGGTCTGCGTTCGAGAGTATGCGCTTTCAAAAAAGGGAATGACGGTGGGCGAAATCTGGAGAAGTCTTGTCTTGATGACCGGAACGCTGACTCCCTGTGGGCACAAACTCTACATTCTTAAAAAAATGTAGTGGTACCTACTAACTTTGGTGTAGTAAGCGATTGAAACTACATTTTATAACTATGTAGCAATAAAAGTGATAACCGCCAAGTTATTAAAGTACCATCGCACTTAAGCTTACCTTTACTACCTGCAGAGAAGTAGTAATACAAGGTTAGTAACTTTACTACCCCGACAAGTTCAAATAAAAATGTCAGACTGTGTGGTGGTGTGATCTGGTAAAATACACATTAGAATGACATCCTCGGATACCATTGTATACATGGATGCATGAACGAACCATAAACGCGTTTGAATTTACAAAGACAAAACAAAAACAACGTCAATGTAATGTTAGCTATAAATACGCTTTAATTCCAACAAGATGCAATGAAGTCGCAAGTCAACGTTAACCCTGTGGAGGGATGTGGAGCTGCTCGCACACCCTGTAAAGTCGTTTTCGTTTCATGGCGCCCGCGCTTCCTGTGGACTTAGTTGACTCAGTCGCCGCCGAGCGAGAGTTGGCGCTGTGCTCCAGCGTTGGCGCCACCGAGGGAGCGAGGTTAAGCCGGAACATGAGGAGCGTAGCTCTTCCTCTTTGGGGCTTGGCGGTACTGGCGGACGATAGTCACTAGCGGGGGTCCGTGGGTGCGATTCCGCGGCTCGCACCCACGGACTCCCAGGCGAGTCGAGTCGATCATCGGCGACGCCGCAATCGGGTTATGTGTGTTTCGTGTTTGTGTGTGTTTGTGTGTGTTATATCGGCATCCTGCTGTGTTATTTGTCACGTTACTATAGTTATTTGTAAGATTCGGCTGGCGGGCTCGCCGCTGTGCACAAGGTGCTAACAAACGCCCATGTTTTCGTTATATTACGGTGTGAACTGCGACCGTTTGTTTCATGAGCGGCTCTGTTCAGACCGCACAACGAGTGAGAAAGAAAAAAAAGAAACGAATGTGAAAGTAACGCAATTTCAGAGACAGCGAGAGTACATTTACCGCGACATTTGTTATGCAGGTTTTTTAACGCGCTCCGCTTGCGCTTCATCACGCGGATTACGCTTTACGAGGTGTACGTGAAAAAGGCATTCCGCGTAACTTACAGCCTTACAGTGCGCGTAGCGTGCGTAACTACGCAGGCTACGCGCACGCAATTCCCGCAGCGCAGCCCAGGGGACGACGTTCCAACCCGTTTCGGCTCAGCAAAGAGAAAGCCACGGTTCCCTCGCTATATTTACACACTCGCCGCTCGTCCCGTCCCAAGTTCGCATTCTCTACTCGCCCTCCTCATTCCGAATCGCGCTTAATCTTCCCACGCCCCCCTCATCCGCTACTTGCGCATGCGCGTCCGATCTCAACGGCAGCATCCGTTTGAAGCGCTTGCCCGAGCCAGCAAGCAAAAAGGGGTGTGTCTCTAGTGTCGACGTCTCCTGAGCACTGCCGGCCATCGTGAGACGTCGTAAAGCGGTCGAGCTCTAACCGTAAAAACACAACCCAACGACCAGCGCTCGCATATAACCGTTCTTGCTGACCCTTTCATCTTTTACTTCTTCTCGGACTATTAGTTTCGGTTTTGTGTCATTACTTTCATTGTTTCCCTCTCCTTGAAACGAGACAGTTGAACTTGGGATGGTGCCCCCTCCCCCTTTCCCCACCGTTCAGGGGGAGGGGGAGGGGGGATGGGCAAGCCCAAATGCAGGTTTTAGAAAAACGGCGAGGAGGGAATCGAGGCAGCGCTGGCCCAGCGCCAAAGAGAAAGGGTTTCTCGCCGACCTATTCTTCATCTTCCTCTTCCATACAGCGCGGTGGTAAGCGATGTCGTTCTTCATGCGGCGCTGTGTGACCCCTGCACGCCATCGGGCCATCCCCGCCGCCTAGCCTCTTAATTTACGACTGTGCTGGAACACGTCTGGATTCAACCCGTAGCTGCATGCATGGCAGCGGTGCCGGCGTTCTGCGTCGTATCGTCGTTGCGGCGCATGCGCATACCGGAGTGAGGAACGGCGCTTTATACCTCGCGTCAACCCCCCCCCCCCCCCTCTGGGTTGGCCGAGGTCACTGACACCTGCGGTCGGCTTGCCAGGAGCCAGACGTCGCACTTTGGCGGGGAGGGCAGGCAGGTGGAAATAAAGGAGGAAGCACGAAGCGCGTGAACGAACGAAAACAAAACTAAGCGAAAAATGAGAGAGAGAAAAGAGTTGCCTGGCGCTTGCTGTGAAAAGGATCGCTATGAGACCATTGTGGTCGGGCTCGCCGGACTGACTGGACAGCGGCCGCGCAAGGGCGTAAAGAGAGCTGCCAAAAAAGAAACGAACAGCAAAGTTAGGTGCAGTATTTTTGCGGCGTCTCTCCGCTTCTTTCCTTAACTTTGTGGCGCGCGGTTTGCGTGCGCGTAGACCCGGTCTGCTGCACGTGTGCACGATAACACGCGCACAGCAGTTGCGTGCAGTCCGTTGCGTGCTTGTAGTTACGCCCACACATTCAGTGCGCACGTGAACAGTCCACCACGTTGCGTGTTGCGTGACGAGCGAACGTGCGTGTGTTCCGACGGAAACTGTCGCGGCTAGTTCCGTATATTTATATACGCGTATACCACGTAGCGCGTGCAAATTGTCCTGTTACAGCGAAAGATAAAAACACGCGAGGAACTTTCACTGGGGCTGACCGGCTGCGACCGCGGAAGCTGGTTGACAGTCCGAGCGAAACAATTAACGCCGCGTTGACTGTGGTGATGTTTGACTTCGTTAATGTGTGCTCGGACGAGACAACGCTTTCGCCCTTTGCCGGAGGATGTTTTGACGGAAGAGCGACGCATTTCATGAACGTTAGACGCTTTTTGTATTCTCTGTTTCTTATGATTATTGATACTTATTTCTTTTTTGAACGTGACGGAGGAGCGAAAGTGCGGCAGAACAGTAATGTTCACTCATGCACAGTGCCCACTTATTGAACCGTTGACGTATTATTATTACTAAACCATGAACCTCTCTGGAGCGTCCTTACACTGCCCCACTGCAACGTAAACCATCGCACAGGACAATTGATTCGTTCTCACACGCACATATAGATGTAGAGATAAGATTTATCGTCGCGGATCCAGTCGAGTGAGAAACGGTAAGATAGTCACGTTGACTCTCATAAGGAGATTCGTGGGATGTATGACTCTCTTTAAACAGGCACGCTAGCTCTCTTTCGGAGAGTCGCACGCCCCACGACTCTCCTAAAGAGAGTCAACGTGACTCTCTAAAGAGAGTTATACATGGGAGAGTCACATGCACGTCAAAGAAGAGTCAAAAGACACCCTTTTTTTTTTCTTAGAGTGTAGTCAGTTGATTATCAAGACTGCACTACGTTTGCTACGAAGCTGGAGCTTGGAACTGCGGCACCTCCCCGGCCCGTCGCAAAGCAGCGCCCGTGCGATGCGCAATACAAAAGCGCTGTTGGTGTCTTTGTGGACTACACACCCTAACGACACCTCATGGAGTATTTTTGTGTGTAATATGTGTGCGTGTGACTGTATACCTGTTATTTGAGTGTCTATGCGATCATCGTATATATCGTAGTCAGCACCCGACACCTGGAGTGGCAGGCCGGGCGATGAACCAGGCTAACATTACCGAGGTAATCATTGCAAATTGTAATCTCTCTGACGCAGGCTTAGCGCAATAATTGCCGGAATGTTTTCTTCTCGCTGCCTCCGTGTCTCCTCTGTGGACTCCAGGTGGCCATCGGCTTAGAGGCCACGAGCCCGAGGCCACAGTGTATGCAGAAGTTTCTGTATATACAGTACGGTACACTTTTAAAGGGAACACTCGGATGACCGCCTTTCATATTGCTGGCCCTCTGTAGCAGCTAGTGGATAGCGAAACATTGTTCATACACTGCACTAGTCTGTCAAAAGAACTCAGAACTGTCAGCCACCACTAATCTTATGGAAATCTAAGCCACTATGCTTTCGCAAGAGAGCGAAATCCAAACATGCCATGCCTGCAGGCGTTCCCTTCGACAGTGTACCCGTCTCAGCCAATAAACTTCATGCATTTCGATGTACAATACTTCGTATTCTCAGCAATTCGGGATTAACAAATCACTCCAGCAGCAACTGCTAGCACCAGCATATAGGTGCAATTGGCGCAGACGACTTTCGAATGGACCAAGAACAAACGAAAGGACAAGTTAATGCGAGGAGGGGGAGGGGTGCATCTCCTTGAGAGAGACGCAACAGCCACGCACCTCCGGCACAGTCGAGTGCGTCGCCGCCGGTGTGCATTAGAAGGGGCGCCCGCGATGCATGCGGTGGCGGCAGTAGATTTCGTCCCACGCCTTGCTGCCTTTCTGGGTCGCCACTGCAACGCACGCAAGACGCCGTAGGAGGGGGAGGGAACGCCTCGATCGCTACTTCCTCCCTCTCGTGCCGAGATCAGCACGAGCGCTGCAGGACGTCGGAAGTGGGCAGCCGACGCCGGATGCGGTGTGCGCAGTAGTGAGAGTGTAATTTAGCATAGCCTTGCTTTCCTAATACCTTTGCAGGCTGCAACAACAGCGCATGCGCGTTGTCTACCGCTCTGTCAGCATTCGCTGCCAATGAATTTTCTGTAAAGAGTTCGTTGATATCTAAATACATATTTGGTTGATGCAGCGCACACGGGACGAGTACGAAGAATTAAGAAGCACAGGACAGGCGCTGACTCGCAGCTAAATTTTATTAGGAAATAAAAACGTATATATAGGTGATGTCCGTGATCGCTAAAAAGACTCAAGATAGAAGAAACAGATGAACTCAGACAGGCTTCTTAATTCTTCGTCCTGGTCCCGTGTGCACTGCATCAACGAAAGATGAACGCACAGAAACTAGCTCAAGTTTCCATTTTTATGCATTCTAAATATATCGCTAATGGTGTAAGGGAGCTGAAAGCACGCTCTGCTATGCCATATACCACGACTGTTCAGCCACCCTGGGAACGGTGTTTGCGTTAGTGTGTATGTGTTGGTATGTGTGTGTTTGTGCGTATATATGTGTCTGTCTGTGCTACATGCGTGTCTGTGTTTGTGCGTATGTAAGCGTGTGCGTATATGTCTCCTGTGTTCGTCTCTTTGTGTATGTCTGTGTGCGCGCTTGCGAATAACATTTATCCAGAATCGTCCGCAGATACGTATCCTGTGTCCGTCATTCATGAGAAATCAAACACAGGCCGGCGTCGCACACGCCGAGTGCTCGAAACATGCGTCATTAGTAGCACGAAAACAACTAGCCACCTTGGGTGGCTAATTAGTTCCCAACAGCTACCATTATGTACCGGTACGTATATGTGTAGTTGCTGCGGACAATCGCGCGGGCTTCATCTGCAGTGGCTACATGTCCGTGCTGGAACTACGATTCGCACAGTAGGTGGATTTGCCGTATCCCAGGCAGCACACAACGTCGGGCCGATATTGGTTTTACGGCGGCTGTGCGCGGCCCCACCTCGGGCCAGCATTGCCGGCCTGGCGCCGATATCGGCGGAGCCGCTGTCTTTCGCCGGCAAAATTGGGCCGCTTTTGCCGCCTTCCATCCGGTGTTGGGCTTTCGCCGGCAACATTGGGCCGAGATTACCGGCGTTCCGCCGTCTTTCCGCCGATATCGGCTGAGCCGATTTCTTTTACCGGCAACAATGGACCGAGTTTGCCGGCGGTTTGCTGTTCTTCCGCCGATATCGGCTTAGCCGATGGCTTTCACCGGCAACACTGGGCCGAGTTAGCCGCCGTTTTGCCGTACTTCCGCCGACATCGGCCGAGCCGATGGTTTTCACCGGCAACATTGGGCCGAGCATGCCGTCATTCTGCCGTGCTTCAGCTGACATCGGCGGAGCCGATGGCTTATCGACGATGTTGGAACTTTCTTGTCTCCCTTCAGGCAGTTATACATGCCCTGTTGAGAACGTCCTCCTGCGTCGCGGCGCTCCAAAAGTCCTCGTCACCGACAGAGGTGCAGCTTTTACGGCAGAGCTAACGCAAACCATCTTGAAATAGAGCCACACAAGTCACCGACGGACATCACCCGCAGGCGAATGGCCTCACCGAGCGGCTAAATGAAACCCTCGCCGACATGCTGGCAATGTACTGTACGTCGAACACATGACATGGGACGCCATAATATCTTCGGCACATAACCTGAAGTTAACACGGCAGTGTAAGAAACGGCGCACATATGACTCCGTTCAAACTAGTTCACGGAAGCCTCTCAACGACGCTGCACGCCGTGTTGCCGGCCGTCAGTGACGAGAATAACCTCGACGTTGCGCTCTACCTTTAGCCCGCCGAAGAAGCGCCCGGCAGCTCGCCCGCCTAGGATATAATCGTAATGCAATAGAGCATTAGGCACTTGAATATTTGTAGCTTAAGCTGCAGAATACCGCTACATGGATTGCTGTACTAGCACAAATAACAAAGTTCAAATATTGTACCGTGCTAATGCCGCACGTACGACTCGGAGCGCGAAGTATCGCCGACTGAATAGCTTGCATTCTCTTATTAGTTTCTGCTATGACAATGACTAACAACTACCACTAGCACAGTCACTTTTCAACCATAAAGAGATGGTCTTTAGAAGAATAACTGACTCAAATTAGATAGCCACTTCGTTGACCAGTTGTTCAGCGCTATCAAAAAATGTTGAAACGTTATAACACATACCATTAACTTCATGGGCCAAATTCGAAGTACTTCTGTTTCGTAAATGGTTTTGCCACGGGTCGGCCGACTTCACTAATGTATCCAGCATCAAAATTCACCCAAACATTCCCGCACGAATGCTTTTAGCGGAAGAAGTTTTATGTGAATACTCATTCTGTGCATAAATCGAGCCTGTCATCATATTTATAGCGCTATATCCTTTCAGCCGCTCAATGTGTGGCGCTGGCGCTCATATACTACACGGACAGTTTCCGATCTCTGTGTTTACACATATTTACTCACGCGCGTGTTTGGGTCAAGCGTAACAAGCGCATTTGCTTCAGTGATGTCACATAATTTTACTTTATGAAAATAGTAAAAAGCTCAGCAAGGCGTGTTGCTGAGCTAGTTGGTTCATTACTTGAGAAAAATAGGTATGGTGCAAAAAAAGACCGGGCGAAGTGAAGACACGTTTTGTAGTTTGAATGTTTACAAATCAACTAGCCCGCTGACCATCTTTAACGAACTGACAAACACGTGTTTGCCACGTGTTTTTCAGTTCGCATTTGTGCTTCGTTGCCGTCCATTTTGTGACATACATATCTTTTTCAAGTAAAAATCTCGCTCAACGATTGCTTCCCACGTGCTTTCAGAAATAGTCGCATAAAATTATTATTATGGCACGCGAAATACGATGAAAAATGGGGCTCCAACGTGGTGTACGCAAAGTTTTCATGTAGCGACATGTGGCAACAAGCGATGCATTGAAAATTCCACGAACGCCTTTCTCAAACGGCATGCCCATAGAAATGCTGGGGGGAACGCACACCATTGTGGTAGGCTGAGCCTTGCTTTCAAGAAGGGAGAATTCGTATTTTTTTTCTTCTTCAACCTCTACCCCCCCCCCCTCCCTGCCTTCCCCTCGTTCAGCGTCATTGTCGCGAAACTCGCTTGACCAGGCAGGGTAGGGTGGCCGTCCCGACGGAGGGGCAATCGTAGCTGCGGGAGCAGGTTTTTTTCACTCCGGCCAGCAGAATTCTTCAAGAAGTGCGGTGTGCGGACATGTCTGGTGGAAAGTCAAAGTCGTGCACGAGACGGATACGCGGCAGGATTCCGGCACTGTTTTCGGCAGAGATCACCGCAGCGAGAAACCAGTGGCCCCCTGCTTCCATGTTGAACTCGCTCACCTCATATAAGGCCACGTGTTCACTACTGTTACGTGTCATCAGATTTTTGTTCTCTTCTTATCGCGTATTTTCCATTGACCATCGTGTTTTGTGTATTCTGATATGGTGCGCTTGCATTTTTGATTGGCTCGTGTTTTTAGCGATCCAACGGGCACACGTGAGTGGTTTTTATGCACAATTCCTTTCTGTTACAATCCTACCTTTAGATTAGGAATGCGCGCGTGTCTACCTTGTTTAGATATAGAGTTCATGGGATTTTGTGGTACCGCTCGCAATGTTTTTCGCGTCGCGTGCAGCAGTTTATCCATCTTTTTGGCCCTTAAATTATCACTGAAAAAATTGCAATTTCCGCTTAAAGGATAACGCTAGTTTAATTGCCAGTCCTGTGTCGCGAATGCCTACCGTTGCTTGGTGAACTTAATGAACGTGGGGGGGGGGGGGGGGGTGCTCCTCTGCTCGTAATTAGCTCACGCATATACACAATCTTCTAGTGTAGTTGCCACTCTTAATCTCGCTTTTTCGGAAAGCCGCCTAACATTACCTTTCTTTTCTTCGGGTCCGTCTTTAATCCTACTGTAATGCTGCCTTCGTTTACATCTCGCCCCGCCACGGTGGTCTAGTTGTTATGGCGCTCGACTGCTGACCCGAAGGTCGCGGGATCGAATCCCGGCCGCGGCGGCTGCATTTTCGATGGAGGCGAAAATGTTTGAGGCCCGTGTACTTAGATTTAGGTGCACGTTAAAAAACCCCAGGTGGTCAAAATTTCCGGAGCCCTCCACTACGGCGTCTCTCATAATCATAGCGTGGTTTTGGGACGTTAAACCCTAGATATTATTATTATTATTATATTATCGTTTACATCTCCAGAACTTTTTTCGTGATTCGGCACCGTCGTTACTGAAAAGCGCGATATCGTCCGCAAAACGCAAGCAGCTAAGATATTCTTCGTTAATCCTTATTCCTATTTTTGCCCGTTCTAGTTCTTTCAATATTTATAGTGAATGTGCCGCGCATAACCTTGAAGAGATCGTAACACTTCCCATAGGCGTGTGCACAGTGGGGCAGGGGGGCGGCCGGCCCCCGTAGTCACCTAAGAAGAGGTGGGCGCAAGGTTTTCCAAACACGTTGACTTAATAGGGAGCGGGGGGCGCCGCGATGAACCTTAGCCCCCCGCCTCCCCTCTGAAGGGGAACCCTGCTTACGCCTATGATTTTGCGCCTGACCCCATTCTCGATTAGGATTGTCCTGCTTTTTTTTTTGAGGAATACGGTGGCTGTGGGTTTGTTTTAGATGTTGGCTGCGGTATCTATAAATGTTTAGATATTTCATTATGGCATTATTATTCCGGAACTGCTGGTGTGTGTTCATATCTGTGAATAAATTTGTGTTTATCACCTTGCAAATGTGTTGCTCCTTAATTTCTCAGACGCATGCATAGTTGGTGCAGCAGGCCTTTCATTAATTTAGTTGTCTTAGAGACAATATTGACTTTCGTTCTCGGGCTTGCACGGTTCGACAGAATTGTGGGTCTTAATCGCACACTAAGACATCAGTGGAGCAGTCGTTCTAATTAGGAAGCATTTTTCGAATATGGCACCAATGGCAGTCGATGAATGCCGTTGGGCCGCGAATAGTCTATTTTAGCGCTGCTGGCTTACGGTACAGTAACCACAGTAATACCGAACTGCCGTGGTTGGCACGCAGCCATTTTACTTTATAACACGTGTATCAGCCTGCCTGATCAAGTTACTTTACGCATCGAGCAACTACCGCTGGTGTCTCCATATAAACTAGCTACGTGCAGACCACGACGGTACAGTACTACCGTACTTAACGCACGGTAAGCCACCACTGCTAAAACATAATAACGGGTGTAAACGGTCACGCCGGCGGCTACCCGACGTCGGCGGGGCCGACACCACGCCAGCATCGGCTAGCATACATAGGCCCAATGACGGCTTGCCATCATCGGCTGAATAACGGCAGGCCCGTCTCGGGCCGACGCTGGCTAGCCCACGTCGGCCCGAAGCCGGCAAGCCCGCCTCGGCCCAACGGCGGCTAGCCGACGTCGGGCCGATGCGGGTGAAAGTAGCGCGAGCGTGATTTGCCGACGTGGGGCCAATATCGCTGCCGCCTTTTGCCGACGTTGGGCCAAGATCGGTCCAATGGCGGCGTGCTGCCTGGGATCCTTCGCATTTTTCACTTGAAACGGCATTAGGACTTCGCGAACCTGGCAATTCGCACCGTTGAAAGGGCAGATCATTCCTGGCTTAATTAGACTAATCCAACGCTGATAACCAAAGCAAGTGCTTACAAGTTTTCTTGTTGTCGCTATTGTGATCAGAAGTTCTGTTATTTAAAACATACATATGAGAACGAGGGAACACAGGTTATCTGTATGAGCCGGAAGTTCCAAAACCCCGAATTCCATACCGAAATTTTAAAATAGGAGAGAAAAAAATTCACCGACGATTAAGATACTGCCTATAATGCGAATTCTGAGCGCAGCTTCGTGTAGGGGCAAGGTCAACTGTGTTTGAAGTTTTGTCTATTCGCAGTTGCAGCAATGCAACATTCGTTACATATTGCAACAGAAACTGCTAACGTTCGAGTGCTACGCACACCACTCTGTGCATTGCAGGTGTCGCGTGCCAAGCGAAACGCCGACAGCAACGCCAGGCCTGCGCGGAACGCGCATCCAGCCAAATCTGAAAGAGCGGCCTTTCTAGAGCCTGTTGTATAAACTCTCTTGGGGCAACTAATACGAGTACACACGCAAGGTATCCACTACGCCATAAATCATAGTTTTTGTGTAGTAGGACAGCACTCACTACGCCATTATTCGCCTTTCTGCGTATAAGCGTGGTACCCGCTACACATCTGTAAGGTATTATGTGCACTTTGTTGATGCTGCATGTGGCTGATGACGATGAAGAATTATGGCTGAGCACTTTGCAGTTGGTGGGAAGCTTTGAACCACAGACTCATTGCGCAGTTAGCATCATGTGACGCCTAGTTGTTAACGCGATTCCTTGCCCGACATGGTGCTTGTATAGGCTCTTTTTGCAAATGAGTTTCAAGCACCAGCGTGGCTCTGTGGTAGAATGCTCGACTACCACGTAGAGGGCGCGGGTTCAAATCGCATTTTACCGTGGGTATTTTTTTTCCTCACTTTATTTCTTCATGACTCTCGGTTACGCCGACGGCGACGCCGCTCAAAGCGAGTGTGCACTCTTGTAGCGAAAACGGGTACCAAACGTACTAATGTTAATAACAATATTACTATTATTTATTAACAGACGGAAAGCACAAGCAGCCTATACTGAGGTCTTTCTTTAAGTGCATGGTTTCGCTGGTTGAAGCACCGGCGCAGCGGTTGTGAGGTCGTGGTAAGGTTAGTAAAGGTGTTGCCATCCAGTTAAATAACAAGAAAGGCACACCAAGAGTGCGGCGTAGCAGGTGCAGCCTTGCTCCTGAACGTGTTAAATATGCATAACTTAACAAGGTCGCGAACTTGTTCGTTTTCCGCCGCCATTACCGTACCTTGGACTTTGGCCCATCAGACAGTCGTAATGCCGAGCATTTTCTCCATTAGCAAATGCATCTGAAGCGCACCGAGGGGATTCATTTATTATTATTTTTTTACTTATATGCGCAGCCGCACATGCGTTATAGATTGGTGCTTGAGAGCGAACCTATATCTTCTTGGAATAGGAGGCCTTTAACGAGTTGAGTTGCATTTTGGCACGACTCCCGCGAGAAAATCGCTTACTAATTAGTGACGTATCCACCTGTGATGTATAAACGCTTTATATACTTGGTTCGGCCCTTTTTTTGTTTGTGTCACCGCGAGTGAATTTGTCTTTTCAGGCGAAATTTAAATTAGGGCTACCAAATGGTGCATTAAATTGTATATAGGGCTATACAACCCACAAATTTTTAAGCGTATTTATTTATTTATTTACTTCATAACATCCCTAAAAGGCACCCCAACGGGCATTACATACTGGGAACAGATGCACGAAGCAATGTTATCTTTGTGTGTTACAGAATGGCAGGAATGCGTTATACACGAAATACATGAAGCAAGAGAAAAACTTAGAGCAAAATACAAAATTGACTGGGAAAGCATAAGTTGATGACACTAAATAAATGCTATTTAAAATTATCGTCTATTCTCTTGCTTCCATTAGCGCCGTTCCGGCACAGCAGAGAGTTGTCTAAGTTCGCTAGGTCGAGTCAGAGTTTCGAGATTGGTATTCAATTAAGGTGGCGGTCCCACTCCGGCGAACCCCCTTCCGCATTTTACGCATTGTTTGCGGATGCACTGTGCTCGCTGCGCTTGACAAATAAATATTAATTGTAATAATTCAGAAAGCTTATGATCTCCGCTTTCTATTGACACCTGGTGTTAATGCCTGTTCGGAAGCGTTACCTAATAGCAATGAAAATAGTGTGAGCAACAAAAGGCATTTTCGTTGTACAAGCCTCCGTTGTACTGCCAGTACGGCGAAACTGTTCAACATAACAAGACCAAATTTACCGTGCCTTGAGAAGAAGTGCTATTTAAGGTTTCTATGAAGAGATATTAGCCATAAAGTAATTTGTCATTTATTTACGCTCCAATGAAAATGGGCAAAATATTAAAAGTTTTTGTGAGAATATCTTTTTTGCTTTTCAAAGCAGAACAATAATATTTAGTGGCTGCGTAGACTACATTACACTTATTTTCCATGCGAAGTGGCTTTGTGTTCTGACGAAAACTTGATGAATTATTATTGTGTCAATGCGGCAGTTTATGGCTGTACTTGGTCACGCATTACCGATGAAGCGACAAAACTATACAAGCTGCTACTGTGAACTTCTACATAATGAAGAAGCAAGGCCCTTTCTATGATTCTATGAAGAGAAAAGTCCTTTATCTTTATTAGGGAACCTGCAAGACAGCAGTGAATTTACGTAATTTTCCTGCTGACCAGTCCCGTAGAAACTCGCGTTTTTTTTTTCTTTTAGACGCTAATCGCCAACGAGTATTGCACATTAGTAGATGCATCTTGTGTCTTTTATCTACTTGTGCTCACTAACTTGACCACTCAGTGCTTCAAACAAAATATTTTCAATGAATCATAAGTCTCACAGGCGTTTTTTGGTGGTAGCTCCATCTATGAAATGAAACATCAAGTTGCTTTATGCGAGTTCAAGCGTTCGCCAAAAGTGGCGCAATTAAACATAATAAAACGTGTAGAACAGGCATGAATTATATCTCCAGGCCTCATAGTTTGCTTCACTAGCTAAGTCTAGTCGCCGCGCGTAACAAACGCCAACCGTAAAAGGAGGAGGGCTTAGTGATAAACCCTTTCCACTCGCCCCACGTCAGCAGGTGGGCGGTCTCATCAAGCGGCAAATGGTTTCTGTATGCAGGAAGATTGCGCGTTCGTCACGCGTTCTTAGAACCAGTGTTCCCCGGCACGTCTTTAGTAATGTGCATCTCTTTGTGGTTCAGCTGCTCGTGTTTTGCGCGTTCCTTTGAGTGTTTTCGTGCCTGTGAGGTTCGAAATTGTGAAAGGAAGGACGCTGACATGCCGTGTGAATGATACGTATGTAGCGCCGCTTCAAAGGCGACACGATGGTGAACGTATGAAAGCTTGTCATTGCCGGAATTTTCAAAGTATGCCTGTCGAGCACTGTGCCGACAACTTCCACTGACCAGTAGTGGTAAGTTGTACCCAATCAGGTAATTACATCCTAGTTGCAACGATGCGACAGAAGCGAGACTTTGTTGAAGATGCAGAACGTGCTAGTCAACGTGGTAGAATATTCAATGTACGGGACCCTGGAAAAGTTATATTGTGCTTTGTGAAAAGAAGCACTCACTTCGGATAAGGCGATCACTGTCTTTGCCACTAATGAGCGCTACGGTGTCAGGAAACAGTTCGACTGAGGAGGACTACTCTACCTAGTGATAACGCTGTTGCGCACTGCTACTTTGTCGTAAAGCGGCTTGCTGCGTAGCCAGAACTACTACTAATGATCGGATAACAACTAGTTCGTAGCAAAGTACAAGGCGGACAGTGCAATGTCTGGTCAACGAAGAATAACCTGACTTAGACGCACGTGAGAGTGGCCACATGAACAAAACAGTGCCGATACATATGCTACTGACGAACATTTTGTTGAAAAACTTTTGCGGCAACCTAAATGGAAAACTTGTCGATGGTGCCTGTAAGTCAAAATAAAGGAAAACCACAGCTTTCCGCAACAAATAAGTGTATTCATGCTTTTGTAGAACAAGCATAAATAAAAACTGGATTCTGTAAAAGCCTACATGACCGGTCATGTAAGCCCCCAAGGCGACCCTGTCCAGCTCTGACCCAGTGCAGCAACAAGCCCTGGTCGACCGTCGTGCCCGGGCGGCGGCAAGAGCCAATGGTCTTCCGGACTAGGAGGCCCACCCCCAATAGCGACTTATTTCCACCAATAAATGTATTCTCTCCCTCCCAAGGGGGGGTGGGGGGGCGCCCAGCCCCCTCGTGTGCACGCCTACGCTGGCCGATGTACCTATACTCAGTTTCATACAATATATGCAACGCTGTGGAAGCTATACAAGAAGCTCAGTCAGCAGTATGTGTGATTACGCGCGTCTTGCGCCTGGCTTTCATCGTTGTAAACGCTCGTGCGAGACGACCACGAACGCGCCTGCACAGCGTCGCGAAAGGTTACAAATGAGAACAAAGAGACGAAAATAACGGGGTGTCTTGCCCTCCAACGCACAAACCATCTTGGTTTATTACTGTTCCCAAGAGAAAAAAAATCATGCCTCAGATGGAAAAATCATTGTCTTCTTCCTCACGCAAACGCATTCATTGTCAGACGTCTCGCTGGCAGAAACATGTGTTCTAGGAGGTTCTAACTCCGGTCATTAGTGGTAGTCATGTGTTCAACTGATCATCAAGATGTACTTTATTTTGGTAACCGTTTATTGCAGTTTGAGAGGATGAAATTTCGCAGATAACTCTCGAATTATAATTTGCTGAAATCTGTCTGTCCATTTTTTCCTCCTCCAATTGTAATAAGCAAAAGCACGCCCTCCCCCCCCCCCACCCCCCCCCCCCATACACACACAAAAGACATGCGCTCGAGCGATGCTATAAAAGCCACTGGCACGGTCGCTAAAATGAACCAAAATGATTGTTTTAGTAGCGGCCGTGCAATTCCACTGAAACGCTGCGAAGCGTTTGATTGATGTTTTGTTCAATATTATTTCACTGAGGCACATTGTATTATGTGAGTGAGTGCGTTAGTGAGAGCGTAGCGCGTGCGTGTGGGTGAGAGCGTGTGTGTGTGCGTGTGTGAGTGCACGCTGTTGTACGCACCAGTGTGCGTGTGTGTGCGTGTTTTTTTTTTTTTCTTTTGTTCTCAAGCGATTGTATTTAGACGCTGCGCTGTCCTTTCTCAAGGGCTGCAATAGGAAGCGAGCGTTTGTCCTTACAAACTGGGGCACTTGTCATGTCGTTGAAACGACGCCAACAGTTGGCCCCGATTGTAGGTGAAAGACGCCGTCCGCGTTTGTGCTCCTTGCTTTTTGTCGGCCAATTTCCGTCACCTAGCGCGACATATAACATATAAAACACGCGCGAGGCGACGCTGACCATACTTGCGCGCGCAATTTTCTCGCTTTCTGCAAACGTGGATGAGTGGCGTCGTCTGTTGTCGTTTTTCGAACTATTGGCAAGATGGTGGTAGTGGAACCGCCACCTTAATTCCTCCTATATCGTTACGTAATTATCTACCTACGCCCTGCCTCTATGAACGCTGCCAAAATCCGCAACGTCATGCGACGACTTGGTGCGAGAACTATAGAGGTTGGTATCGTCGGCTTCGTTTCGTTGTTACGTATTTTCCGCTTTATACGAAACTCTTTCTTTCAAGGTGCCAGCGGGCGTTTCACTTCAGACGGGAGAAAGTTCGGGCGCGTTGGTTGTTCACCGTACTGCAAGAACTACAGCTCAAGAAGATAATACCGGACAGGGTAACGACAAGACAAGCGCTTTATCGTTTCACAACCTCGCGAGAGTAATTAAAAATAAGGCGTAACTTAACGCTCATCCCATCCTTAACTTAATGGTCGTCCCAGTATTGAGGGGCCACGGTCATATCCTTACGGTCCATATATAAGAGGCTTCACTGCGTGGGTGCCTCCGTAATTATACCTCTCGCACTGACGAAACTATACGTTCTCGGAAGTCAAGGGAATTCGCCCAGCTGCAGATCGGTGCCGATGGCTTTTATGGGCTTCTGCTTTTTTGAGTGCGCGCTTAAGGGTCTTCGAACGTTTAGGACCGTCAAGGTTGCCACCGTTCCCCTCTCTCTGTCTCTCTCACACACACGCACACACTCTCTCTCTCTTTCTTTCTCTCTCTCTCTCAATCGACTCGCTTGCGAAATGTACGTACGCAAGCGAGACGCCAGCGCCACCCACGCGTTCTCTATACCCATGAACACCGGTCTCACGCCTTATATGTACACAAGCAAGGCGCGCAAGGGTAGGCGGCTGACGAAGGTATTGCGAGAGATTTGTGAACTGTTTGTTTTGCTTGCAACGATTTTACTATTTGCCTTGGCAGCTTTCGCTCGATTAGCTGAGCGTGTTCTGCACTTTCTCAACAGTCTGCTGTCCATGGAGTAATTTCTAAAACGAGACAGACAGAAGCTTATTAAAATAAATTTTCTAGGTGGGCTGCTTTATAATGAGATAATATACCAGGAGGACTGGAAGAACGATAGACGAAGAGAGGTAGAAAGATATGCGAAAGGAACAGTAGAGGGGTTGGTCGCGGGATCGAATCCCGGCCGCGGCTGCATTTTTGATGGAGGCGAAAATGTTTGAGGATCGTGTACTTAAATTTAGGTGCACGTTAATGAATCCCAGGTGGACGAAGTTTCCGGAACCCTCCACTACGGCGTCCCTCATAGTCATATCGTGGTTTTGGGACGTTAAACCCACCATATTATTATTGTTAAAAGTAGAGGGGTTAACTATAAATTAATGACCGGTTTGCGGCCCTACACCGGGAATAGATTGAAAGGATAAGGAGAACGGGAGAAAATATAAATAGCACGCAGGGAATGATGTTCACTGTACATGATAAAGATATAGACGAAGGCGATAGACGATAGTGATGACGACAGGAGAAACGACAGGAGATAGGATGACGATAGGAGAGAGAGATGACCATAGACGCCTTTGTTGTGTTTCGTGCAGTGCAAACGCTGAAGCATGGAAACTCTGGCGAAATGACCGACCCGCTATCTCAAGTTAGGCAAGACGAACAAGAGGACAGAAAGAGAAAATGTCGTAAATTTACACAACACTGTTCAAGCAGCTCCATAAACGACATACATGACAAGACATAATCGGAAACAGTCCCCGAAGAAGTACGACGATACAGGATACGAAATCATCGCGTCATGCTACGCAGCATTAGTTAAGAGCGTATATAAAGAACCTTCCAGATCACATATCTATTCGTTGATCCTTGATATATGTGATGGATATGTTTGCCGTTCCAAACGCCTACCGTATTACACCGCCTGAAACAGGGAATGATTTATAATGAGACTCATACGGAAACAACACAGAAACGAGAAACTATAAGAGTTTCTGATAAATACCACCGGGGCCTGCAGAGTACATTATGTTGCACGTGGAACACTAATGGCGCTGCGTCAAGGTCCAAGTATGCAGTGGACGCCGCCGAACGTATTAGGGCCTCACTGTACGACAAAAATCACACCATCTCCCGCGAAAGGGGACCATGAGGCGATGCGAAACAGCGTTTCGGCATGTTGAGCCCGCGTTTCAGAGGGGAAGTGGAGAGGGGGAAAGGGGGAGAGGGGAAGCGGAGAGGGAGAGGGGGAGTGGAGAGGGCTTGCGCATGCGCAGTAAGGGTGGTCACGCCGCACACCACAACCACCGGTTTGAACTCCGCCATAAGATGCTTCGCATCTAAAAGCTGAACATTTTCGTAGCCTGGGCAGTCTATACTCTATACTACGGCACCTGTAGCGTTGTGTATAATACCAAGGAAAGTATGAAAGAAGAAGAAAAAAGAAACTAGATTCTTTGTTTTAGACCTGCTTGAAATCGACGAAGTCTTCTCAAACAACCGGACCTCGGCTACGTGAGCGTGCGCGTGCGCTCGAAGCGTTCCGGGCAAACTTGCGTGCTGGGAATTTCGGCATCGCGCAGCCGTAACTTCGGGCGCAAACAGTGGCGCGCCGGTTGTTAACCTCCCGGACTGGCGGGTCGTCGCCCTCTGGAATGAATGACGGGGACCCCCTCGGTATTTGATGCGTAATGCGAAAGAAAGAAACATACATTTATACTCCCGTTGAGCATTTCCGACCTTTCGTGCGTTTTGAAGGTGGAGGCGACATCGTCAACATTACGCGAGGGCATAGCGAATCATTCGTCAAGGGAGGGACACACGTGAGAGGTGAAAAGGAAGGCGGTTAACCACAGACAAAAAATATGATATACTACGCTACACTGCTGGACCAGCTAGGGAGGGGCAGTTCGAGAGATAAGATAGTAGGCAGAGAGAGATAAAGAGGATAAGGAGATAGTCCACAGCATGAATTGCGCGACAAAACCAATTAACGTGAGCGTTTGGGCGTGTTTGTAATTCATCGTCAAGAAAAATTTCAACTGCGCGGAAAAAAAAACACGAAAGGACAAAAGGCAGGCGACACGGACTAGCGCTGTTTGATAAAACCACTGTTTCTCAATTTCCTTTAAAATAATGAAATAAAATAAAATAATAAAACCGATTTCCTTTACATGCGAAAAGCTAGCACAGTGTATTCCGGATGGGTGGACTTTGGCGCAGTGCCGGTTCGACCCGCGGCAGAGGTGAAGCAGGCTTCAAGCACTCCGCTCCTAATAATAATAATAATAATAATAATAATAATAATAATAATAATAATAATAATAATAATAATAATAATAATAATAATAATAATAATAATAATAAATAAAGGTGTAATGACTTAAGAGTGGTGTATGTGCTTTAGAATACGGCTTCCGCTACTTTGTCATCGTCGTTGGAAACTTCAACGTGGGCATATTAAAACCGGACAAGAAATGCTTCACTTACCTTGTGCTAAAAAAAGTTTGGTTCGTAGTTCCACACGAATCCAAGTAACACAACTACTCTACAAGGGTCTCGTACAGACTTTTATTCGGCCAAGATTTTGTCTAATGTTGCAACCGAATCAATCAGTGTGCATGACAGTAATCAGAAGGATATCGACCCTACCATTAGCAAGTGATGCAAACAAAACACGTGCATTCCTGTGCATAAGCGTGCGCAGGGTTCACCCTCAGGGGGGTCGAAGGCTCATCGCAGCGCCCCCCCCCACCTTGTAAGTCAATGTACGAGGCAGATTTGGCGCCCCCCCTCCTCTTAGGTGACTAGGGGGGTCAATGTACGGGGCAGATTTTGCGCCCCCCCTCTTAGGTTATTAGGGGGTGGCGCCCCCCCCCCCCCTGCCCCTCCTGTGCGCACGTCTATGTTTCTGTGCAACCCTGTTGATGTGGTACAGCTTCGCTGGTCAGGTAATATAACGTGCCAAAACCACGATATCATTATGAGGCACGCCGTCGTGGAGGGTTCCGGAAACTTCGACCACCTGAGGTTCTTCAACGTGCACTGACATCGCACAGTACGCGGGCCTCTAGCGTTTCGCCTCCATTCGTTCCGTTGGTCATCCACCTTCGTAGTGTAAAATGGCATCTCTTGTTTGTTTTTTTTTGTTTTTTTTTTTTTGCCTTGCACTGCATTGCCTGCGCTTGTCGGAGCAATACCACCGAGAAGGAACCCTCATTCGCCTCACCCGATTCGTATAAAGCGTGCACGCGGGCGCATCTCGTGTCTGCCTGTATAGAAAAATGCGCGCTCCGACTTCTTCGATTTCAAACCGAAAGAGCAAGAAGAAGAAGAAGAAGAGTCAGCGGAGGAGAGGAGATGGAGACGTATCTTCTGAGAACCGCGCCGCGCTGAAAGGTGAATAACTCAATAATCAGACGAGGAAGCATACGAACCGAAAATGGCCCTCGGTGCCGAAGTCTCTGGCGTTTCAAAAGAAGACGTCCGCGGAGAGGCGGACCACCCCGGATGAAGATGGATCATTCGACAACTGCGTGTGTTATGTTATCTCTCTCTCCCCTTCTCTCTCTCTCTCTCTCTCTCTCTCTCTCCACACGATGGGAAATAAACGCATTCGGAAACACGCGAACAACAATAACAAGAGGAACAAATGTAAGGAGGAGACGGCGGACCAGGAAGGCCTGAAGAACGGGAACCGACGAGAAGACCGATTCGGCATTAGGTTTGAAGAGTGGATGTGCCGTATATAAATCATCGCCTTTCAGATCTAAGCCTTCGGCGATCCATGAAAACAGTTTCTTAGTTTCTGCAGAATGAAGAAGACGAAGAGGAAGCGGACACGAAACAACAACAACGACAAGAAGAAGAAGAAGAAGTGAGGGCCCACTTGCGAGCAGTTCTCGCGTGCCAAAACTGCGCCTCTTCCTTCGATCGAACCGATTGTCGTCTTCCACATACTTCTTCGTTCACGGTAGCTCCACGGCGCCGCCATTGTACGAGTTTTCCCCGATGGCTTTCGCCAGTCACATTCGCTCACTCTCACTCTCATCCTCGCTCCTTCTCTCCACATAATGGCCTGATCTAGAGAGAAACCCACCTTCCACCCCCTCCTCCCTCAAGCGACCTTGCCACGCATATATGTGCGTGCGCATGCGCAAGCACATACAGTCGTTGTCATCATCTATAGGGGTCCCGCGTGCGCGAGCGTGCAAACCGCGGCCTTGCTCCTCTGCGATGACGACGTACACGTCTCCATCGACCGCGATGCCTGCATACCCTGGACGACGGTGTACGGAATCGATTCCACCCCATGCGATCATGCCGTGCCTCTAAGCGTGGTGTTGTTGTCCTAATGTCCTTTTTACGCAAGCCTTTTTGCGTATTTCCTTTTGTCTTTCGCCAACCTTGAAGAATCTTATGTAGTCCTCGTGCCCGCGGCGAGCCTCGATATGCAACGAAACCGCGCCGCGTCCCGAAAGCCGATGCCTATCAGACGTCGTGGAGGTTTTGCGCGCGATTCCCAGAAAACGCAACGACGGCCGTTTAGATGGAAGGGGGAGGGTCCCCCCTTTCCTGGATCTCCTGATCGAGAATGCGACGAGCTCCTTTTGTTTCCTTCATGTCATCTTATATTGCGCAGTTGTACGCTCGCGGCGGTTACGAGATTTGTGCAAGCGGAGAAGCGGAATATCTCGAGGCTGGTTGCGTCATTTCTTGTATTGTTTCTTGAATTTAAGTAAGACGGAAAGACGAGATGTCCAAATGCATCGTTGAATATGTAACCGCGCACTAAGACACGGATAAGAAAGGGAACAAGTACATCGCCTGCTTTTGAGTGAAAGTTTTGTGTCAGAGAGAACGTGTACCAAACCTGGGAGCATGTACCCGCCGCAGGTGTGAAACGTTCTTCAATTTAACCGCGCAACCATTGCTCTGTCAGGCAAAAGAAAGCAAAAGACGCGGCGAAAGTTCGGTATGCACCCCAAGAACGTTTTGCGGAGTATTTGACGCCGCACGACGATAATCATATTCTGACTTGCTTGCCTATCATTTCTTGAACTCGCCGCTCGACACTTTCCCACCAATAAGGCTATGTCACGCTGACCGCAGACACGTCGGTCGTGATCTGAAAGTACTGGGCGCGAAACTATAGTTGGTGTCGTTTAAAGCAAGGAAAGACACGCAAGAGAGAGGATGATTATTGTTGTGGAGCAAAAGATCGTCCGAGAAGGCGCAAGGGATTTTAAGATGCATGCACACGGAGGTGGGATCCTCTGGGCGTTCGGTCTTTGTTCGGCTTCCGAACGTTCGGTATCGGCTCACGCGTTGGCTGCAGGGGCCAGCTACTGGCTTTTGGCTTTTGGCTAGACTGGCTTTTGGCTAATCACGTGGACTGAAACGGAATAGTCAAGAACCGAACGAAACCCGGAGATGTATAAGGTTCCTTCCAAGCTGTAAATAACCAGCTTGTATGTGGACTTGTCCAATCTGAATGTAAGCATGGGTGTGTTTCTAATTCTGGCCAGCATCGTACACAGTCTGCTGTAACTCTTTTCCCAGTTCTTGATGTCAATAGTGGTGACACGTGATGAACTTATCGATGTCAATGAACTTGTTTCCTCCCCCTCCTCTTTATCCTGACAGATTGGAAGACAACGTCCCGCTCGAGCCGTCCGACGGAGAGAACCATTCTGGATGACGTCTGTGCGACGTGACACCACCTTGCGTCGATAAGACAAAGCAGAAGAAGGCACGTAAAATAATTTTTTCTTGAAATCATTCTCAGTGTTCAAAGCGTACTTTAGGCGCATAAATAAAACCCGACAACCTCTTCCCGCGAATACCTTCCCGGCGAGTTTCCAACCGTTCCTGTGAGTCGCCATCTCTTTAAAACGGCAAAGTAGCTTGCATAATTTTCCGACTTCGGTGGTGTCTTAGCGAAGCTGCCTTTCTTACCGGCTTCGTTATAATGTGAACAAGACTTAAGCTGGGATCCGCCGCGGTGGTCTAATGGTTATGGTGCTCGACTGCTGACCCGAAGGTCGCGGTGTCGAATCCCGGCCGCGGCGGCCGCATTTCGATGGCGGCGAAATGCTAGAGGCCCGTGTGCTTAGGTGCACGTTAAAGAACCCCCAGGCGGTCGAAATTTCCGGAGCCCTCCACTGCGGCGTCCCTCATAATCATATCGTAGCATTGGGGCGCAAAACCCCGACAATTATTATATTTTTCATTTCATTTATTGTACCTTCAGGGCCATACAAGGCATTACGGGGGGAGTGGGTCAAAGGTTACAATGAGAAGTTCTACATTATAAGTAAAGCATAACTCAGTTGGAAAATATTACAATAAGTGAATCAAAGAAACCAGTACAAGGTTTTAAATTAATATGAGTTATACAAGAAGTAGTATTATAAAAGTGCAAGAATAACGAGACATACAGAATATACGGGTAAGATCGCATTCTAGTTACCATGTTGTTTAAGGCATCACGGAACAATGCATTATCACTAATAGATACAATGTTTTTGGGAAGGCGGTCCCACTTTAGTGACGTCCGACGAATGAATGACTGGCAAAATGTGTTTGTGCTGCTGGAAGGAAGGATTTTAAGGCTTAAGATGGCTGTTGTCCGCTTAGCTGTCTATCCATATAGCCAGCCACAGTGAATATTGTAACATATCCCGTGTATAAGCAGATGCCGTCTTCTGTTCCAGACTAGGGCTCAACTAGCCACCGTTATGGTATAGAGACGAACTTGGCGGACGACGACCGTGGCAACATGCGTGTCTAAAGACGTTTGCCTTAAAGGGCCAGTAGCTCACTCCAGGGGATCGGGTTGCCGAACGGCCGCTAAATGAGGCACTAATTGCCGTAGTTGATTCTTGATGGTGCGCGAATGTTTGACCCCTGTATCTGCGGATCATCGTGACGAAGGTTGCGAGCGGCGGTCGTCCTCCGTGACGTCCGGATGCGCTTACCATTAGGTGCACGGAGGTGGTCTCTCTTTTATCCGTTTGTGCTTTTGCCGAGTGAACATTAGTCTTAGCTCTAATATGCACTGGCCATGCCTTTCGTACCTACACGTGCCAGGATATCGTAGGACATCGAAAAACCTGTCGCACATACGGAAATTTGAAGCGGCATTGCAGTGTAAGACGCGTGCCTAACAGAAATATTATAGTGTTGCATTGTGGAAGTAAAGAGACCTGGACGAGTTGCTATGGTCACAACGAGAAAGGAGCGAGTCAATAAAGATGAAACCTGGTGCTTCTTGGTACATGATCTCCGAAGTGTATAACGCAGGGCGTGACTAAAGAACAGAACAGAAAAGCTTTATTGAAACATAAATTATTCGTATGGAGCGAGACAGTCGAGAGCCCCATTGGCCTTAGCCCGTTCAAGCTGGTTGATCAGTGCTTGCTGGTCGTCCTGGTCAGACAGAGCTGGACAGTCACACCTCCTACTGCTCCAATGTGCGTGTTGGTGCCATATCTGTGTCTTTAAGGTGTGGGGTATGCTTCGAGCAGCCCCACGAAATGTGATACAGTGCAGGACCGCCTCCGCACCACGGGCAGGAACCTCGATAGCACGTCGGGAACATGGCGTGTAATCTTCTTACGCCGGGATAAGTCCCGGTTTGAAGTCTTCTCCAATTGATGGCATGCTTTCCTGTTAGATGTTTGAGGTGAGGGGGTATACAATCTTGTGCAGAACAAAAGTTCTTTAGAACGTTTGTTATACATTTCCAAAGGTATGGCAGCTCTTTAGAATTTTTCGCTCTTATGGAAGCTCTACGTACAGGAAGTTCCTGCACGTGGTTGTACGTGTCGCCTCCCATAGTTCGCAGTACTGGTCGAGAAATCAATCAATCAATCAATCAATCAATCAATCAATCAATCAATCAATCAATCAATCAATCAATCAATTGGAGCAGAACTGCTAACTTTTTGTCTTGACGCCAGCGATGCTCTGGCAATCGCTCTGTGAATCCTCTGTACATCATACGCGCAGTTCGTGCGTTGCTGCGCCCACACGTCTGATATTCGCATATGCTACACAGCCTAGCTGTACCGGCCCCCGTTTAGAAAGAAACAATCGGCCGTAATGTAATCTCTCTATCGCATTCCGCAAATAGCCGAACAGGTCCGGCAACGCCGGTCGAACTTGACCTTTCGTCAGCGGTGTCGACAGACATCTCGTTTCCCGCATATCTATTCAAGGCCTCATCGGTGTACGAATGCGTTGTAAGCACTGTAGTTTAATTCGGCATTGACGGCCGTGCCGCGCATTGTTGCGTTGGCTCCCAACCGCGCCAACTCTTTCTACCCGCCCACTTTCGACTATACAGTTAACCCTCGCCATTTCTGTATATAAATAGACAGGCAGAGACGGAAAAACACGTTCCGCGGAGCGTAACGCCGGCGAACGAGGGAGCGAGGCTTCGTATTATAATAAATTCGTCGTTCGTCGCGGCTCCCGAGCGAAAAACCCGCCTACATCCCTTCTATCTTTTTTTTTCCTCCGCTTGAGTCGTCATTGTCTTTTTCGCCACTTCCCGCCGTCCTTCTACCCCTCTTTTCTTTTAATAATTTCTTTGTCGGAAGACCTTTTTCATTTCGAGATTGATTTCCGTCGTAAGCGGAGAGGAAATTATTGCGGCCGACTGCGCACTCGTATGTGGTACGTAGACAGTCTAGACCTGGTATGCTTCCTATACCGTCAAGGACGTTGTACGTATACTTCTTTTGTGTTCTTTCGTCTCGTCCTCTCCCCCCTCTCTCTCTCTTTCTCTCTCTCTCTCGAATGCGTGGGCGCGCGATCGCGGTGGCTGTTTTGAAGCGCGTATGGAAGAAAAAAAGTTGCTCGGCAACATGCGGGCTACCTTGGAAGCCATTACCGCCTGACGAGCACTGATGGAGGACGCGACCCGTCGCGTAATCACAAAGGGCGCCGCATACCGACCCTTGTTGGTACGCCGAAGGAGGGAGGGTGGCTGAATTCGTTATGAGCCTTCACGCCGTTTATATATACGCTGTGAAGAATCATGCCGTTATCTAGATCAAACGATTATTGCTGCGCGACCTTTCTGATCTGTGCGTAGACCTTGCAGTTCCTTGTCTAGATTGCTCCTTTGTGCAAACTCTTTGCTCTTGGTTGTTTGAGCATGCCTTCCCTTCGCTTCATCGTTTGTTTTTCTTTAAAAAGAAGAAAAGTCGTCTGCAAAACGTCTAGCAGACGACTGCTTACGCTTTGATGCGCAACCTTTGATGCCGAACCTGCTTCGACGAGTCGAGATCCCGAACCAGATTTCGACGTCAACCCGAGCCTTCCGAAGGTCAAGCAAGACCAGCTCAAAACCCTGCTCCTGCAAGACAAGGGCTGCTTTTCATCGTCGTCCAGACTTCGGCAGACACAGATCGCAAGACATCGCATCATAACAGAAGAAAGTACCAGGCCACTTCGTCAGAGCCCGTACAGAGTTTCGACGCGAGAACGTGAGGCCATGAAGAAACAAGTCGACGAAATCTAAACTGCAACTGTTGAGGGAAGGCATTCACTCTATCTTTAACCCGCCACGGTGGTCTAGTGGTTATGGTGCTCCACTGCTGACCCGATGGTCCCGGGATCGAATCCCGGCCGCGGCGGCTGCTTTTTTGATGGAGGCGAAAATGCTTGAGGCCCGCGTACTTAGATTTAGGTGCACGTTAAAGAACCCCAGGTGGTCGAACTTTCCGGTGCCCTCCACTACGGCGTCTCTCATAAACATATCGTGGTTTTGGGACGTTAAACGCCAGATATTATTAGGGTGGTCGATTGGAGTGTTTGGTAACATGATCGGTTTATAGATAGTTCGGCAGCATGTTACACTCTGTAAGTTGTAACGATTGAAGGCTAAAAGCCCGCTGCACACTTGGTAATGCAGTAAGCTATGCAATCGGGGACGAGACTTGTTGCAAGAAGAAATAACGAGCAGCACTGTGAGAGACACGCGTTAGGTCACCTTGACGTTCACAGGTATATTACTTTGTTCCCCTCACCATATACCTCTGAAGCTTTCTGCACCGAACTTGGAGTTGCACATCCTCCAAGATCGGGGCCCACCTCTGAACAAAGCGAACGTGTCTACTGATGACGTCACAAGTTACTCAGGTATATACCGTCACGATGACTTCATTTCAATCGTGAGTATGCCACGTAGGTTGTTGTACCACTTCATTCAAGTTTCAAGTTTATTTCTATAAGTAAGCAAATGCAAAACACGCGCATGCACTGTATGCAAAACATGCGCAAGCACTTAGCCTTCGGCTAAGGGGCCATACAGTGTTTGACCTGCCGGTTTTCGCTCAAGGGGTCGCGCAACGAAACAATGAATGGTTTCGCCCTAAGTGCGTGTCTCTGTCTTTAGCGCCGCCTCTGCTTTCTTGTACGCCTCAAACATATAAGGTCTGCATACAAACGCCTTCCCAGGTCAGTTCATCTCGAGAAAGACATTGGAGATTCCCGCGCCGCAGATTCGTACACGGTTTCCAAATAACGGTTGACGCGAGATAGGGGGCGAGTGTAATCAAACGTGAACGACGATACGTTTCTCGAGGACCACGCTTTTGCGGAAAACTGGTCCGCGGAGGTTCTTCGGAGAGGCGCGTTTCCGCATTCTGCGACATGAGTGATGCGCCCGCGCTGCGACCGACCGTGGACGTTGCGGAATCTGTCCCCGGTGGAATATACTTTATCGTGCCTCTCCACCGTCATAATGTATCGGTTTGAGGACACGAACCCGCGGAAGAACGGGGCAGGCTAGAGAGAGACGCCTGGAATTCCTGGGGTTGACCCGCTGCGCGGTGGCGTTGCAGATATGGCATTATGCGGCATTCAGCACCGTCAAAGCAAGGTTCAAGCTGTGGCGGCCTGCAAAGCCCCAGTAGGACTTCAGGTGATTAAACGACGATTTAGTATACAGAGTACAATAACAGCCAGCTATACTGTAGTGTGCGTGTGTGGGGGGGGGGGGGGGGGGATTGTCTGTGGAGTGTTTCTTTCTGTTATTATTTTTTTTTCAAGCGAAGCTTGTTACGAGTTACAAATTTCGAAGTCGGTGCCTGTATAGTACGCGGAAAACCCGCCGAATGTATAGAAATGCGGCCTTCGGAGATGCGCCGCTCACGTGCGGATTTGTATGCGCCGTTTTCCAATAACTGATGCCCTCTCGATCGTCGGTTTGTCGGCGATGAGCCGTTTCTGATACGGCAATCTGATCTTTTATTGGAGTTACCTGTCATTTCACGCTGCCACATTTCATTGTTGCCTGGATACGAACGCGCGACCGTTGTTTTTGCCTGTAGCGACTGAATTGTTGCGCTGCTAAGCACGTGGATAAAGGTCCACTTGTCGGCACGGAAGGAAGGAAACAGGAGGGTACATTGCGCAATGCAAAATACAAATAAATAAATAAAAAAAGAAAGAAAGAAAGACAGAAAGAAAAGTAGTACGTCACGCACGCATGCGCCAAGGTTCGCTTGCCCACATTTTCCCGATAGGGAAGTGGCTCCATATATATATATATATATATATATATATATATATATATATATATATATATATATATATATATATATATATATATATATATATATATATATATATATAGTGCAGTGTACGATTCACGGCAAGGCGATGCGTATGCTGAGGTTAGCAGAGCTTGAAAGTACTCTTGCCGGTTGAGCGCCATCAATATATTACAGTGCGGCAGGCATTGTTTCATACGAAGTTGGCAGGCGAAAAAAAAACACTCGGCAAGTGAATTGCAACGCGATGACGCAAGATTGCTCGGGTTAACTCCTTACAGACCTCCAGGTTAACTTATTCCCGAATACCGAACAAAGGAATTCAATACAAAAGCGCCAGCGATTCTACGCTGGAACGTAAACAACGAGGCGTGCATAAATAGCCTTCGCACTTGACGCATAGAAGGTCGTACGAAATAGGACCACGTTGACTTCTTTATTCCTTAAAATACACTCGTACAGCCCTAGAAGTCCCAGCGTGCTTCACTATTATTCTGTTCGCACCCCTGTTCTACTGTTTTCGTTTTTTTAGATGTGAAGCATCTTATAGCGGAGTTCAATCCGGTGGTGGTGGTGGTGGTGTGCGGCGTGACCACCCTTACTGCGCCTGCGCAAACCCTCTCCACTTCCCCTCTCCCCCTCTCCCCTCGTGGTGGTGTGCGGCGTGACCACCCTTACTGCGCCTGCGCAAACCCTCTCCACTTCCCCTCTCCCCCTCTTCCCTCCCCTTTCCCCTCCCCTTTCCCCTCCCCTTTCCCTCCCCCTCTCCTCTCTCCCTCTCCTCTGTCCTCCTCTCACCACTCCCCCTCTGAAACGCGGGCTCTACATGCCGAAACACTGCTTCGCATCGCCTCATGGTCCCCTTTAGCGGGAGATGGTGTGATTTTTTCTTTCTTCGAAGTGTTATTTCTTGCTTCGATGTACAGCATGGTCCACTGTTAAAGGGAGCACTTGCGCGAAGGGTATGTCCGGATTTCGCTCTCTTGCAAAAGCACAGTGGGTTAGGTTTGCAAAGCACAACTGGTGATTGTCACTTCTGACTCCTTTTGACAGACTAGTGCCTTGCTCGAACAATGTTTCTACTTTGTTTCTACAAACAATGTTTCTATACAAACAATGTTTCTAAGAACAATGTTTCTACACATCCACTTGCGGTTAGGGAGACAGCAAAATGAAAGCTGCTCATTCGACAGGACAAGCATTAATCCCCTCTCTCCCCGCCCCGTCCGAAAGAAACTGCCGGATTGACATAATTTAAAGTGTACTCATTCATTCATTCATTCATTCATTCATTCATTCATTCATTCATTCATTCATTCATTCATTCATTCATTCATTCATTCATTCATTTATTCATTCGAGTGTCGCCTTTAACAGTGAACTGTGCTGTACATGCGTCTATATGTGACGACAATGATAGATATTCGCTTCCGTGAATAGTTGATGGTCGCGATCCGACATTTATTGACACTATTTCGCTCTATCGTTTGCTGAATGTTATCTTACTCCACAGTTTGATTTTTTTTATCAGTACTTATTTTTTTCTTTGCTCTTTCCATGAAGTTTTCTCTATAGCGAGCTTGTACAACGCTCATTTGTTTGCTTTGAGCTGTCGTGACTTTCATGCAAGTGTATATATCGTTAAATATACGAGCCATAACGAATAGCGGGCATCGCACATTTTGCCAAACTCGTTCCCTACACAAGGATGTAAAGAAACCGCAAACGTCTAATTAGGTCTTGTAAGAGAGAGAGAGAGAGATCGAACGAAAAGAGCCTTGCACACATTGCACGTATCGTGAAAAGCCGATGGTCATCGTCGACGCGAAATCGGAAAGCACGAGCCAGACTGTACTCGCATAGAGGCGTTAGCCAGAGGATGACCGACGGACGAGGGAGAGGAGGGGGTGGGGAGGGAGCTTCAATGACGCGTCCAATTAAGTCCCCTCGTCCATCCAGTGTATAAGCATTCGGGCACGGTGCGCGCGGAGAAATCAGAAGCACGTCACGTTCACCGGTCCCGTTCGAACCGTCGTTCAAGGTAACCCGCGTCGCACCGCAGAACATGCATGTCGTCGTCGTATACGTAGACCTTTACCCGGCTCCAGGAAGTTGTGTACCGCGTTTTCCCCTTCACTGGACACATCTTGTCGTGTTGTTGGAGAAGAACGAAAGAAAGGGAATGGATCGATGGTCGAGAAGCCAACAGTCAGTGACGCCAGGGTAGGCACATGATCGATGCATCCCCTTTATTGGTTGTCCACTCAACGTTTGACTCGATGTTAATTGGCATTTTATATATTTGCAATTAAATTTAATTCACCTGCGATTCACATTTATTTACTATTGATTCACCTCTGATTTCTTTTAGTTCACGTGAATTAGCATATGTTTAATTTACACTGAGTTACATTTTGTTGATTTATGTTGATTAGGAGTGGCCACCTCCCTTACAAAAATATATGTAGACAGTCTATAGTCTATCTGAAAATTGGTTTAGACAGTCAACTTTTGTCTAAATCTATTTTTGTAAGGGCTAATAGCCGCTTCTACTCACTTGACTTAAACTTGCTGCATTAATTCACTTTAAATTACTTCAATTCGCACTTAGGCGTTCAGCTCATTCCCACAAACCTCAGAAATTTGTGCATAGGCCGTGGAGCCACAACTTAGGGCCGATAATTTAGCAGATCCAGTGTCCGGCTGCAGTCATGTAATACATCTCTGGAATGAACCTTGCGTAAAAATAAAACGTGTGAATTTTTATCGCGACAGTTCCAAATTTATTTTGCGTTATACCTCATTCTCGACGAGCAGTTAGTTCAGCTTGACCCCCCCCCCCCTCTGAACTACGCTGCCTGTGTCAACGCCCATGCATATATTATGCATGAATATTGCAGACAAGAGGGAGAAAGAAGGAAAAAAAAAAGATACAAGAGAAAGAAATAAAGAAGAGCATGAGAATAACAAGACACAAGATCAATATTATTAAAAATTAGGTCATTTAATAGACGTGGTAATTTGGAGTGCTACATTTGTAATCTGCAGTTAATGCAAGGTAGTGGTACAAAGCAATATTCTGGTCTTCTAGTACTGTAAGGAGCTTCAAGTTGTGTCGAGTTAGCCATAGAGCAATGTAATTAATATTTCTTGTCTGTTAATTTTTTGTACGCAAGTGCTAAGCGATACTTTAACGGGGTAATTACTTTCGGTGTCCTAAGTACTTGAAATAAAGGTGCAGAAGGGAAATCATATGGCTTATTACATATAGCTTGAAGGACCTTATTTTGCTGAATGTATAGACTCCTTATACTACCTTCGGAAGTCGTACGCCGGACTAGACAACAATATATTTAAGTCGCTCAAGAAAAGTGAATTACGTATTAAGAATTTGACGTAAAGAGGGAGGTAGTTTAAGGAATGAAAAATTCCAGTTATTTGCGGAAACTTACCAACAAGAAAATCAATATGACTATTCCAGGCCGTAGTCTGACTGAAAATTACCCCTAAAGATTTTACGGAATTTACAAGTTCAGTTGTGGCATCACGCAATACTGGATCATCTCCGAAAGTAATATGCATATTCTTTAGTGCGAAATAACACCCCTTTAGTTTTTTCCAGACTAAAAAAAAAAAAATTCGTGGCCCCAAGCGAAGACACTCAATTGTAGACGCCCTTATCTACACTGCTACGGAATCTACCACGGACGACGACACGAAACACATGTTGATAGGCAAGAAAAGGACAGGACAAGCACTTGTCCTGTCTTCTTATTAGTTTCGGTTTTGCGCTCTGTTATATAGTTGTCTACAGGTATGCATACGTTGACTATTAAGTGATTCTGATCAGGATCCGTGCACATTGTACGTAGCACGAACACGATAAGCCGTGCAGACACGAAAGCCAGAACGCTATCAGTGTTTATCGGTCAGTCCGCAAAGGAGAAAACTGCGCTGTTCACAATCTTGAACGCAAGCCAACTACACGGACAGGCTTACATCTATCACACAGTGTATCGAGATTGCCGTCCCTCGGGCAAGGTAGGCGGAGGTTGTCCGGAGTCCGCGTGGCTGGAACGGAACAACGTGCGGTATGCGGGCAGCAAACAGCCCTCGCCGCGAAAGGCCGTAGCAAGCAACAGTTGGCCGCCGCCGCTGCCTTTGAGGGGCGTGCTTGGCCCTTTCGCAAAAAGAAACGCCGACAACCGCAGTGGCGTGCCGGTCAGTCAGCCTTCGTGAATCGCGTGTGTTGGTGGGCCGAGACGCTGTGGGCGGAAGTGGGATGACGAAAGAGAGCCGTTGTTTGCGCATGCGTGTTGTGTGGCTAGCCGATGCGCCGAGGAAGTTACGGCCGCAAGGAAGGAAGCAAGCATGTAGGAAGGAACTTGTGGTGGTCAGCTACGCATGTTCGCCCGCGCAGCCTTGCGTCCGTTCGGACAACGCCGTATTCCTCACTATTCTCTCTCTCAAACATACACACTCACTCTCTCTCTCTCTCTCTCGCCACGCCAAGGCCTGCGCTCGTGCCCAAGGCCGCCAGGAAGTGTACACAACGCGTGGGCCCGCTCGTGGAAACGTCCACGCACCGGACCATCGACTGGACAGCGGGGCATGCTTACATTCTGACTGTCAGATGCGGGCGGTGTGTAGGCGACCTCATGGAACCATTACACCAATCAGAGAATTCCAAGTAACGGTCAACGAAAATCGAATTAAGAAGTTTATGGTCCCAATGAGTAGCAAGGGCAATAGATGAAAAGACATGAAGCTTAGCCAGTGCTTAGACCAGCTGTCTACCATGTGCTGGGGATAGGGGGCAAATGTTTGTTTGTTTGTTTGTTTGTCTTGTGGAGTCTAACGTACCAAAGCGACTCAGGCTGCATGCAATAGTTGCATGCAAATATACACTAAGATATGCACACCAGTAATTATATTTCCGAAGAGAGAGAGAGAGAGAGATAAGATTCTTTAATGAAATGCCCGGAGAGGTTAGCCTGGTTTGTCGCCTGGCTTGCTACTCCAGGTGTCGGGTGATTATGGTATATACAATGATCACATATACACCATATACACACAAATAGTACATACAGTCACAAACACACATATATACATAATAAGAGTCCTTCACAGGCTTTGGTTAAGCTGAGTGTTCCTCAAAAACGCCAACAGCGCTTTTGTGCTGCGCATCGCACAACTGTTGTCTTGCCACGGGCCGAGAAGGTGCCGCAGCTCCAAGCTCGTGCCGCGTTGCAAATGAAGTGCCTCCTTCAGAATCTGTCGTTCTGCGTCGTAATGGGAACAGTCGCAGAGTACGTGCTTTAGGTCTTCCCGAGTGTTACATGTGGTGCACATGGGTGAGTCCGACTGCCTGATCTTGTGCTTGAAGTATTTCGTGTAGGCAACGTCGAGTCTCAGCCGGTGAATGCAAGTTTCATCTTGTCTGGTTAATCCCTGCGGCACATGAAAGGTACACGTCGGGTCTATTCTGTGCAGCGGTCCATACTGGTTGTTCGCATCGCTCCATATTGTTCTCTGCAGATTACGCGCGAACGCAGACACCAGAATCGCTGCGTCTTTTCTTGAAAAAGGAATTTCAATTTCCTCAGATGCTGTGTCATGCGCAGCTCTGGCAGCGGAGTCAGCTCGAACATTCCCTTCGATGCCGCAGTGAGCGGGCAGCCACTGCAGTACTACATCGTGGTGTAGTTCATGAGCATTATTGCCTAGGCGCCTGATGTCTAGGACTAGTTGGTCTTGCGTACGTGGAGATTTCAGGGACTGCAGTGCGGCTCGTGAGTCGGAGAATATCACCCAAGAGTCGGGTCTCTGATCTTTAATATATGCAAGCGCCCTCCGCAATGCAGCCAGCTCAGTGGCAGCGGCGGATGTACGGTGGCTGAGAGTGGCTGTGATGGTGACATTCGCCGACGGTATCCACACACCTATAGCAGATGATCCATCTGTGACAGACCCATCTGTATAAACGTGACGGCGGGTTCTATAGTTGGTGTTGATGTGTTCAAGAGCGAAGTACGTCAACGCTGGCCCAGGTGTGTTTCTCTTGCTCTTGAACCCCGGCACTGTCGTGACTATCGTCCAGGAAGGAAGCTGCCAAGGCATACTCGATGAAACTATCGCGCAGTTTTCTCGGGCAAATATCGCCGCGGAACCATGACAACGACTTCGCGGCAGAATCGCACCAGAGTCGCGGAAATCCTGCGGATGCGAAATTGACACGGTGAAACGAAGAAACGGCATCGTATCTGAATATCTACCCATGTATGTCTGCGGCATTGAATGAGTATCCATAAACTGCGACGCGTCACAACCTAAGAAATGTTCGTTGCATTGAAACGAGTTACGATATTAGGGCTCGTTCATACGACCACTCTCAAAGGCCGCGCGACGAAGTTGGTCGCAAATATTATACATAGCACACTCACGTCGTAAGAATGCCGTGTCGTAAGTAGTCGCAAAAGATCGGTTTTGGTCGAGCAGCGGCTATTTCGGCTCGCTGCTTGGTTTGTTACCCTCGCGACCACAAAATCGACTGAGCAGCGAACGACTTGTCCAGAACAGTCGCTTTTCGACCAAAAGTGATCATTTGCGACCATTTGCGACACTATTTGCGTCCATACACCCTGTAGGCTGGTTACTATAAACTATTTGCGGCTATGCACGATGCGCAGCTTTTTAAGACGATAGTCCTTCCTGGGATACTTTAACGCTGAAATTTTGGTCTGTCTCTCCGTCTTTCTCTCTGTCACACGATTCAGACACCCGGCTAAAGTTTAAGCACTTGCTGAACGCCCAGCCATCTTGAACTGGTAGCTGCGTTCATACTTGTGAACATTGTCGATCAAAATGCAAATATTACGCATACCTGAGGCGCAACATCGATACGTATGTATTAGGTGGTGTGTTCCTTTACTAGAAAATATATAGATACGTAATTCTAAAGACCCTAGTGTTTCTTAGGCTGCGCTGAAACGGCGCATAAACGGCCGGCAGAAGACTATCGTCTTTCGACGACATTTGCAGCGAAGCACGCAGATACGCGGCCAATTTTTTTTCTTCTCGCTGTCCGCACCTGGCCTCTTGCCATTTATTCGCTGTATTGTAGCGATATTTTAAGAACTTTCTTTAAAGTTCGATCAATGTGCACATAAGACTATTCGAGTGAGAATGAAGTAACTACGGGGGATATCGGCTCGTCACTGTTGGATTCACAAGTAAATTCTCCTCAATACTTCTCCTCTCTATATATTTCTTCAAGATTTCGCCTCTTTACGCTTGCCTTAAGAGGTACGGCAATTCAAAGACGCAAGAACTTGAGGTTTCCGCACAACCTTTGACGGGAAGTTGGGAAGTTTCAAGAACTTTTGTATATAGGAATGAAGACCTAAAAATAGGAAATCCGTGTCGACTCTTTGGCATACTACGAACTGTGTTTCAGCTTGAAATTCAACAAACACAAGCTTCCACTTTCACATATCGATCGTAAATGGCTGAACGTATCACCTTCAAAATAATTAGAATAAGCGCTTAGAAGAAGACCTTATTAGTCTGCGCTGATTTAATCTTTCTCATCAGTAACCCCTATTTCAAGCACGAATGAACCCATTCTTGGCAAGGGCAAACAAATAAACGAAAACGTAAGAAAATGGTCGCCCGAAGACGAAAGAAAAAAAAAGGGGAAAAAATAACGCTGCGGCCAACGGCTTCAATACGAACGTGCGCTGCCGAACGGAACAGCCTGAGCACAATATTCCTCTAGAAGCTATACTCCGAGATGGCGGCTTTAGATTACCGTTCGCTTGCAATATGGAGGGCTTCCGTGCGCCGCTAAATGCAGATGCCCACGCAACGAGCGCCGCTTGCACACACAAACGCTTCGGTCTTTTTCTTTTATTTTTTTCACCATGGAGAGTCTGGAAGTCCCGTTAATCTTGGGCGCACCTCTCAGGTGTTACTTCCGCGAGGTAAATGAGGGCATTCCTCCAATCTTACGAAACGATCGGCGCACTCAAACTGCTCCTAGACAACGCCACATATCGCGTGGCTATACACCTACAGCATCTATCGTCGTTTCCTATTCATGGAGTACCGAGGAAAAGTGGGCACGGTCTGCGAACGCGTTCGGTCACTCCTAAAAAGCATCCTGGTCTTATTGCGGGACATTTTTCTTTCCCCTCTTTGGCTGTTTATAGCAGCGCCTGGACTTGCGTGTATGCGGGCGTGATATGGAGTGATGAAGAGATTGAAGGAAGGAAGAAAATGGCGTGGAAGAATGCCAGATTACACGGCGTGTCCAAGCTATAACGTCAGCCTGCTTTTAAGAGCAAGAATACCTCGTGAATGTGCAGTTATCAGACCTGCATGGTGTTGGTTGATTTATGAGGTTTAACGTCTCAAAGCGAATCGGGTAGACGCCGTAGTGGAGGATGATTCCGACGATATGGGGTTCTTTAATGTGCACTCACATCGCCCTGCACATCGGCTTCTGGTATTCCGCCCCCATCGAAATTCGACCGCCGCGGCTGGGATCGAACCATGTGTATGATGTTCGGTCATGTGTCCGTCAGACACAGAGTCGTTTGGCACTAATAATTGGATAACTAGAGATAAGTAAACAAATATTCAACAAAAAGCTTCACTAACGTTAGCTGGGATCGACACTCTGCAAAACAACACAAAAAGCTCGCACGGTAGCGGTTATCGAACCAGCTACAAGGTGTCCTGTTCCACCAGGAACTCACATTTGTGTACTAAGTACTAGCATAAGTTGAGACAAAATCTAGTTAGGAAATAAGCAAATACTTGTGGCTTATTATAACGTTAGCTGGGACATTACCTTGTGCTCCAGTTGACGATAACTAAGGTGTTGATAGCTTTATTGTTTAGTTATGGTTTTTTTTTATTAGAAATTCCACTGGTGCACACACGTAGTGTAGTTGGCGGCAGTGGGCAGATGTACCAGACACCGTGTACGTCTAGTAACCGCATTGATACTGATTTTTATGAGGAATACCTTAAAGATACCGCGTTGCAGAAATTCCTGTGCCGGCGTCGGCGACTGGTGCTCACAGTGATGCTCAGTGGCTGTTTTGTTATTGCAGTCCTCATTGAGTTTACTTTATCTTGTTGGTATCATTGTTTAATGGAAAACAACGCTTCATTAATTAATTAATTCATTCGTTCATTCTTGCTTTCTTTCATTGTAATGCACCTCCTCTACAATAATTCCCTCGGGGAGTATGTAGTGATTTAAATAAATAAATAAATAAATAAATAAATATATAAATAAATAAATCTCGTATTCCAAGGCAGGATAGAAAACCGGCTTTTTTTTTTCCTGGTTAACCTGCGTGCCTTTCTCCGTTCTTTCATCTGTCTGTCCTGTGCTATACTGCCCGTCTTTGAAACATGGACTTAAACTACGTGCAAATTTCGATCACCTAAACGGAAATGCCTTCACCGTAGACAAGATTCTCGGACCATTGGGCAGCGCATTACAGTTGCGAAAAGCACCGAAAGCGCTACGGCAATTTCGGAAGGCTACGAGGCCGACTGACCTACCCGCTGCGTCGAGCACAGGAGTGTTACTGTGTCGGCGGCAACCACGGTCGCCTTCTCTGGTCTTGTTAAACTTTTCTTTCCCTTTCCTAGTGTAGGGTAGTCAACCGGGCTTAGCCTTGTTTAACCTCTGCCTTTCTTTTATCCTTCTTCTCTCTTTTATTTCTCCCTCTTCAATCTTTCTCCTATATATGTTTTGTCCCTGCGCTTCCTGAATGCGTATCGATAGTCTCATCTTCTTCGTCCCTTAGTTCTTCTAGCTCGTAGCTAAGATTTTCGGGATATAGCCGGCCCCTTAAGTGGCCCAACTGTCGGCGCACCTTCGTATAGCAGACGATACGACTCTTAACAAACGCGCTGGCCGCGCGTTGCGCAGGAAATCGGTGCGCGACGCTATTCGATTATGGGGGTTGCGCGCATTGCGTATGTATCGCCCCTTCTGATCTTGAATCGAGGCGGGCAGGAACGATACACGAGGTGGCGGAAGAAAGTCGGACGAGGACGGTCGGAGGGGGGGGGGGGGGTGTACCCAGCCCATGCATGGATGAAGTGTGCAAGCCGCTGCAGTAAGCGGCGAGCAATAGAAGGCGACGTGGAAACGCCGTTCTCTTGCACGCGTCTATAGCTGTTGTAATGCGAGAAATAAAGTGCGCCCTTACTAAACAGTTTACGAGGTGAACTTACGGCCGTTTAATGCGCAGACTCACAAGCTTCTGCGATTGCACGAAATGCTATCAAAAGCAGAGGCGCGAATGCCCGCCGCCTCATCCGAAATTTCGATATGACCGAGTCCGTTGAACGGCGGAAGTTGCAAACGAGGACCTATAGACGCATGTAGCACAATTGAAAACACTGCTACCCAGAGGTGTATACACGCGAACGACACGCGTAGAGTATGTCAGACGGAAAGAGCCACTCTTCAGCACACGCTATGTGTGGGACTCAGAAAACCAGAAGCAGTGTCTACAGTACCGTTTGTGTGAATATGTGATTCATTGTATATATACCATAGTCATCACCCGACACCCGGAGTAGCAAGCCAGGCTAACCTCTCCGGGATTTTCATTAAAGAATATTATCTCTCTCTCCAGAGGATCTCCGGGCGCGATGGCTTATACCGCGCTGCACAGCTCAGATATCCAGGATTAAATGTGGGCTATCCAGCAAGCCCGGGAGGCGGCAAGGCCTCGAAGCTGCCTCCTAGGTGGTCCGGGACCAGACCAGCAAATCGCCGGAGTCCGTTTTAATAAAGTTATACCACCACCATTTGGTGAACATCCGAGAAAATTTCTACAGGAACTTTTCACTCGCCGCTGTGGCGTGCGGCTATGGTCTTTCGCTCCTATATAATCGCCAGGACGCGGGTTCGATTTCTGGACACGGCGTCCGCATTACAATTAATGGAGATGAAACGCAAGAAACCGCGAGGGGTCGAAATCGTTCCGTTTCTGCCTGTCTCGTAATCGCTAGGGTAAGAAAGAGCGCAAAATTTTGGCGGGACACAAGACGAAGAACAGACGAGAGCACGTGGTCCGTCGGAGTCTTGCTGTGTTTCTTTCCATGTTGAAACCATGCACAGACTAGCCCAAGCCTCAACTTTAGCAAGCTCATGAACACGACATGGTCTTGCTACGTAAAAACCCCAGTATTTGTTTATTAAAGACAGCTTATTGAATGCTAAGTGTACTCGGTAAAGGACTGTTTACAGTGCTGACGACGTTTCTTCTAATTATTTTGCATAGACCATCGGAATCGTCGCACGGTACTTACGAGTCATTTTTCGAATTGCTCGAGCAGATTCAGTTGAGTTAAAATGAATTGTCTTTAGGCGTATTAGAGGGATTGTTCGAAATTAAACAAGTATCTTTGCTCCGCGATGGCTTCCGGAAAGATAGTACAGTGAAAACATGTTGTGGTTTTACGCCCCAGAACCACGATGTGCTCACGAGGGACGCCGTAGTGGAGGGCACCGCAAATGCCGACGACCTGGGGTTTTTTAACGTGCACCTAAATCTAAGTACACGAGCCTCTATCATTACAACTCCATCGAAATGCGGCCGCCGCGGCCGGGATTCGATCCTGCGACCTTCTAGTCAGCCGTCGAGAACCATAACCACTTGACCACCGCGGCGGTTTACGCAAAGGACAAAAAAAAAAAGCGGTACCTTTATGTGTAAGTCTGCTTAGTTACCGATTTAGTGACTAATTATTGAATTCGCTAACTGCGGGCGACAACGGAAAATAACTGATGCACGATGTTGCTTGGACACTTTTAGGTTAGAAACGTTACGTGGGGGCCGTCGGGACAAGAAGAGAGTTACGGGAGATGTCTTTATTCTGTAGCCACGTGCATTGCAGGCCCACAAAAATTACGGTAACGAGCGAAAGTTCGCAAAGGCCGCGGAAACCCAGGGAAAATAAATGAATAAAGCAAGAAAAGAACGGGAGAATGTGGTACTTATATGTCGGTCAGCGTGGCGCCGCTGGGTTGGGGATGTTCGTTCAAGCGGCGCATGCGGGTCACACTGGCATTTCGTTCGCTTTCTTTCTTTCTTTCTTTCTTTCTTTCTTTCTTTCTTTCTTTCTTTCTTTCTTTCTTTCTTTCTTTCTTTCTTTCTTTCTTTCTTTCTTTCTTTCTTTCTTTCTTTCTTTCTTTCTTTCTTTCTTTCTTTCTTTCGCTTGTAGGCGGAATGCCTCACCGTTTCCACTTGACTTCAGCTCATGGATCCACCTCCGAGGTAGGTGACCGCCTCGCGTAGTGTACACGTGTGTGTGTGTGTGTGTGTGTGTGTGTGTGTGTGTGTGTGTGTGTGTGTGTGTGTGTGTGTGTGTGTGTGTGTGTGTGTGTGTGTGTGTGAGTATTATACAAAGAATTGCTGGGTTTCGACATCTTCCGAAGGGACGCCTGTCGGTGGAATCTGTAATCATTCCGAGAGAGGGAGAACTAGAAGCCCTACTTATTCCGTGTTTTACCCCGTCTACTTCATTTCTTCTTCTTCTTCTTCTACTGCTACTATTACTTCTTCTTCTTTATTTGCTCATTTCTGCGGAACAGTGTCCGCCCGAGTGATTAACGCAACGCGGAAAGAGTGAAACGGTGGTGACCGCGCTCTAGCGCGCGTAACACTTAATCACCACCTGGCTCGCGCGCTCGAGCGATACTTGACCCTTTGAACTCGCGCTCTTGCTCTTTCAGAGACGTACGCAGCGTGTAACAAGCCACCTGTGTGTGTGTGTGTGTGTGTGTGTGTGTGTGTGTGTGTGTGTGTGTGTCTGTGTGTGTTGTGTGTGTGTGTGTGTGTGTGTGTGTGTGTGTGTGTGTGTGTGTGTTGTGCGTAAGTTTCCATTTGTATGTGTGACTACGGAGTGCGTACCAAGCAAGCATGTGTGTGTGTGTGTGTGTGTGTGTGTGTGTGTGTGTGTGTGTGTTTGTACAAACCGTAGCGCAACCGCGCGCCTGCGTTCTTCATCTGTATGCGACGCGACAGCAACGAGCGCCTCATTTTTTTTTTCGTCTACCGTCCAAGCCTCGTCGTTGAATGTGTGGATACGTGGCAAAAAGATCAGCGCGACGATATGCACGTTACGTCGTACATGAAGACACGTCCATCCATATTCCTGCTCTCCCTCTTCTTCTTTTTCGGAGAATTAGTTAGACGGGTGAGACTGATACCGCGTCATCCTTACGCAAGGTCTGCACGTGCCGCCTTAAGAATGAGTTGAGAAATGAGTTCTGTAGAAGACGTAATAACGTCACGTGCGCGGCCACCTCTAATGAGAAGCTTGGCAAGCTGCCGTAATCCAGTCCACTGGAGAAGCCGGGAAGAGATTTTTTATGCGACGAGAATGGTTCCGCATTACTTGACCGCGCTTTTTTTTTTCTGGAATTGATGCAGTTTTCATAGCTACATCACGCACGCGTTATGATCGACCGCCTAGAAATGCGCGAAATTTACATAATTTGATGCCAAGGTTCTGGAGACTCAATTTAAAGCGAGCTGAAAGCGTTATAATATATTATAGTGTATTTTATAGCAATTATTCGCAATTAAAACGTGCGAATTATCTAATTATTCCAGGGTTAGTCCACTTGGCTAGTCAGTCGCGCCATATTTCATAAAACTAATTCAACGACCAACACAAATTACATGGAATAGGTACCTGCTGGCGTAAAGCATTCCTACAAAAGATTTTAAAATATGTCGAAATTCCTGCGAAAAGCCCCGAGACTAACGTCTCGTTAAACACGGTACTGCCTTCGCCAAAGCCATCTTGTGTGTACCTAAATGTTTCACCCAGAAGTGACATCAACAGAATTTTAGTTAAAAAGAGTATTTAATTACCTGTAAGCTCAGTGTTCGTGGTCTCTTCCTTGTAAATAGTGCACAGAAATGGCATAAGCCGCGTCTCCAACGAGGACGCCCTGTCATGACACAGCTTCTGAACGTATTACTAGCTCTTCACGATGGCGGCTTTGGTGACAAACAAGTTGCGGTTAACTCGCTTAAATGTGATAACGACGCGACAGCAACGCCACAACGAAAGAAGCCGCGTGTGCATGTTCTGGTAACATTAATGTGACATCGTAAACTTCGCGTTACCAAATTCTGGTGGTCAAACACGGCGGTTTCAGTGACGTCAATGCAAGGCTTATCTACAATTTAGTCGCATGCATTAGGGATCAATGTCTCATTGCGAGAGGCAAATCTACTGACGACACTAATTGTTGGGGTTTAACGTCCCAAAACCACTATATGATTATGAGGGACGCCGTAGTGGAGGGCTCCGGAAATTTTTGACCATCTGGTGTTGTTTAAGGTGCACCTAAATCCAGGTACACGGGCCTCGAGCATTTTCGCCTCCATCGAAAATGCAGCGGCCGCGGCCGGGATTCGATCCCGCGACCTTCGGGTATTGACGACACTGTATAACGTATGTGTACACACAAAGTGTCATTGCTCCTTGAGAGTGAATCCGTTAACAGCCCTCCTACCGCCCTTCCGCGTCCGTCGCCCCCTGGGCTACACGTCGTACTAGCTGCATAACATGCCTCAAGGCTTCCTGCGACACGAACGAGGGCACCACGGCGTGCAAGGCTCACTTGATGGCTACTTCGTCTTTCCCGTCCGTGATCGATATCACCTATCTCCCCGATACTCGCAGACTGCGTCGCGAAGAGACAAGCTTTCCCGCATGCCTTCGTGCGACTCTTCGAAAAGGAAGAATTCGGCGGGCGTATGTTTTTTTTTTTTTAACTTTTGCAGATTCGCTTTTTCGCATCGTTTCGGCGCCACACCGGAATGCCGGTTTTTGAAGACCGAGGGTCTTGCTCGGCGACTTCGCACAGGTTTTGCGTACGCAGGATGTGGGATCTTCGTACCTACCTGACCTTTCGACACACGCACAAAAAAAAAAAAAGGGAAAGAAAGCGAGGAAAGTATATTCAGCGCCTGCAGAGGTTTGTAGCGAGTTGAAAAAGGGAAAGTTGTGTACACCGACTCCGAAACGATGGATAACAACATCGACGTACAATCGCAAAAAAAAAAAAGAAATAAAAACACACAGAGAGAGAGAGAGAGAAAAGCGAATAAAAAAAACTAAACACGGATAAAAAAGACTGTGGATCCCGAAAAGTTTAACGCCAGATTAATGGAACGAAAAAGATAATGAAAATGTAATACCATGCAGTCATGCAACGTTGCTCTTTCATTAATGCCATAATTTTTTAGCGCGCACACACATATACATACCACCTAATATCACCTTCTGTACGTCCTGGTCGTCTTTCGCGACACGTTTTTCTTTTTTCTGGACATTACTATCATTCGTGTTCACGTAGATATTGATGCCTGCGGAAACGCGCCGCATACCTTTCATAAATTGTAGGTATGTTCAAAACGATTCAAAAGCGTCGAAGCATGAGACTCTGGCCCTGATGGGCACCGATATTTCATCGAGAGAACTTAAGTTTATATGGATATTAAAATAGGAGGCCTTCCTACATCTGGGAAATCGGCACGAGTGTTTTGTAGCTAAGCCTGATCGAGTATGGTCTATGTTGCACCTGCTTTTGACATTGAAGCCTTTGGCGGCGCTACCCGCCACGGTGGTCTAGCGGATACGGTGCTCGGTTGCTGACCCGAAGGTCGCGGGATCGAATTCCTGCCGCGGCGGCCGCATTTTGATGGAGACGGAACGCTAAAGGCTCGTGTACTTACATTTAGGTGCACGTTAAAGAACCCCAGGTGGTCGAAATTTCCGGAGCCCTCCACTACGGTGTCCCTCGTAATCATATCGTGGTTTTGGGGCGCAAAACCCGAACAATTAATATTACATTGGAGGCGCTTGGGTAAGCGTCGTGCGTAATCCCATATTGTTCTCGCTTTCGATATGACGCATCGGCTCACGAGGAGTTAGGACTGACGCAACAAGTTTAATAATCTTGATTAGTGTTGACGGTTTCAATTATCTGGAGGTTGAGGGAGGAGATAGCAATCACTGTCTCTTTTTTTGTACTTTAATGCGATTGCTTTCTTAGAAATGAACACCTTCGCAACAGAAACCAACAAACAAACAACCAACAAAAAAAAAAAAAGACACGTGTATCCTGTCTAAGCTGTCAAAACGGACATAATCCTTCGAGAGAGGAGAGCGCTGGCAGCGCTTTGCAAAAACGACCTTTTGATTCTCGCGCACGTCGTTGCTGACAGTTTCTATTTCGCGTGGCAAGGATCAAATGCCGAATTCAGTGCGCTAAGCGGATTATAGATATTCCCGCTCGGTGTTAGCTGTGCGCTTAATCCACTTACGCTTCCAATCCAAAGCTTCTCAGAGAAGCCAATAGAGGTCGGCTGTGTATAAGCCGCTCTCTTCGGATCTCCAAGTTCTCCGGCGCTAAAGATAGCTCCAAATCTTTTAGAAAAGAAAGAAATTAAAAACATTGAAAAAGAACAACCAAATTCATAGGTTCCAAGTGAACGACGTGAAACGTCCTCATATGAGCAACAGATAGAAATAAAATGATGTGGCATCTGGCCTCCCATGCCTATAAGGAAGAGCATAAGTGTGCGCACAGGGAAGGTGGTGGGGGGTAAAGGGACTCCCCCTGCCCCCCCCCTCCCCCCCCCATACTTCGCCCTTTGAACAGCGTTTTGATTGTACAGGTCTCAGTGGGGAGGGGGTCGGGATGAGCCGAGAAGGGGGGGGGGAGACTGCCGCAAAACTTCACCCCCCCCCCCTCACACACACAATCAAAAAAGATAACTCTGCGCACGCATATGAGGAAGAGAGTCCTGCTCTGAAGGAAACCTGTCTAGCCGAGAGATTAAGTGATTTTCTTTCTTTTTTTTCATATGCCTCTTTTTTTTGGCAGCCAGAATGGACGAAGTCACGGAAACGACTCGCTTATACGTACAGGCTCACATGATTCACTCTCCCGGCTAATCGTCATTAATCCAGCCAAGCGAGGTTATAAGGCCGCATGGCGATGCCGCCGGTTAATTAGCTACGAAATAAACAAAACATAGATATAATTCCGGAACTCGCGCGGTAGGACAGGGGCGATAACAGGTGGCGCGTTTGTGGGTCACGTGAGCTTTCGCTCTCTACGTAAGCTCGCTTTCTGCGTCTCGTTCGTTGTAACCCCCGTCCCTCCCTCACCCCCGTGTTATGACTAAAGCGCTAAGAGGTCAGAGGTCAAGGATCGCGCTTCGTGTATGTACAGCCCAGTAGAAGAAGAAGAGTGCGCTCTCCTCGCAAGACGCGTAACGCTGCGTGCTTTTTATCGTGACTCGTAGAGATAGACGCGTTTCGAACTTTCTTCTTCGCGAGCTCCGAGTCATTTGTTAATAAGCACTGCCGCCGGTTTAATTAACCCATTTTCCCTTCCGTCGCACGGGACGCGAGACGGGGGATTCGTTTCATCACGATCAACCTCCGGTATGTTCTCATTGTTTGCCCTGATCGCGAAGTCTGGATTGAACATTGTTTGGGGCAACGCTGTCTATTTAACGGCCTTCATCTAGTTTTTTTCCTTTCTTTTTTGAGCGTTATGACGATTTACGTATGTGGTCGCGCTGATAACCCCTTCAGGCGCGAATTATGATCGACTGTCTTCGAATGCGTCAAATTCTCACGACGTAATTCCAAGGCGCTCGGATATTACATTAAAAGAAAATGAAGTGTTGTCTTGGTTTATGGGGTTTCACTCATTAATCGTAATTGGCACGTTATTAAATAACTGCTGTGCAGTCAGTCGTGTTCCATTTTTACATCAAAAGGATCAAATCGTCGGCTCAAAATGCATGCGCAACTTGTTTTAGGTTGTATTAATTTCGAGCACAGAAATATAATGCTTTTGACGTTGGTCCTCGAACGCGGCTCGTCAAACGATCCGTCGAACGCAAGTATTCTCTTTCTTTCTTCCTCCATTTCTTTCCTTCTCTCTGTTTTTTTCCTGTCTTTTTTTCTGTTTATTTCTTTATTTCTCTCTCTTTCTTTTTCTATCTTTCTTCCAGTTTCATCCCTTTCTCTCTCACATTCCCTATTTCTCGCTTGCTTCCTCCTTCTTTCTATCCTCTTCTTTACCTCTCTCACTCTCTTTCCTTCTCTTTCCGCATTTCTTTCTCTCTATTTCTTTCTTTCTCATTCTTTCTACGCTATGCTTTACTCTCTCCCCTCCTCCTTTCCCTCCTCCTCATCACGCTCACTTCGCTTTCCCGCCCGCTTGCTACACTATACTATACATGGCATATGCTCCGAGTCTGCTAGCGTGCCTGGATAGCCGAGTGGTTAGAATGCTCGCCTTCGTGTCGAGGGTAAGCGGGTTCGAATTCGCCTGGTGAAGAACTTTTTTTAGCTAAGAAATTCTTTTTCTTCTCCTCTTTCTCTCTCCTCTCTCTCTCTCTCTCTCTCTCTATATATATATATATATATATATATATATATATATATATAAATACACACAAATACGGGACATGACGGCGACGGCAACGGCAAAAACCAGCCGAGACTGTACTCGTTGTCTCACCCATCAGGGTTAGTACAGGCCACTCAGCAGAAATCGGCGCACGTGTTCTGGGAGCCAAGTGGAAGAGGACAAAGACGAAGAAGAGGATGTAGAGAGTGCGTTCCGATTCATGATGATGATCATTTCTGTTTCCGACAGACAAATTACAGTGACCTTGAACAGCTTCCCTGTTAAAAAAAAATATTCGTCAACGAATAATCACCTGTTCTGCCGACTTATAGAGCCTAGGCGCCGCAGTACAGTCGGCTTCAGATTAAACGAGAACGCCTGCCATGTTGCCTCGTACTGACAGGAAATAGGGCACAAGTAAGTGAACGAATGATCAGGATTACATGAATGTTCGTCTATCCTGCTTTTGTACTGCGACCAACACTTGAAAGCTCGAAACTGTGTCGGTCCATTTCGTTACGTAGGCGTCTTCACGCTCAGCTTCACGCTCGTTACGGATAGAAGGAAAAACGAAACTCCGAGCATCTGTAATACCGCCGCCGCTGATACCAAAACGCGCGCCCCGGCGGCACTGCGCAGTTAGTTATATAGGCGCCGGCTGGCGCTAATCATGCAATGCGCTATCGCGTCGCTCCAGCGAACGGACTCGCTGTGGTCCTATTCCGGTAGAAGCAGATTGCGAGACGTTCGCGTACTGCCATTTGTGTGCACGTGATAGCCCACCAGGTGGTCGCAATTAATCCTTAGATACCCACCAGGGCGTGTACACTGATAGCTGACCCACGCGGACGTGCATGTGCGAGCTAGCCAACAAATATTTTGCGTGCTAACGTAACGTATTTTGTCTCTTACCTCGTGTGACGGGTTTAGAAGCATATCGCTTTGGGGACGCTAACGGGCCCTGGCGTTTTTGCTTCCCGTTACACATGCAGCCATTTACCTTTGGTGTGTACCTTTTCGCACAATAATCACTCGCCTGTGACCAATGCTGTCGTTTTGTACTAGTAGGAACCGCAAAGAAAAGAGATTTCTAGATTCCTCGCTTTGAAGTTACAAGACACGTTCTGATCGCAGTGACGACATGTTCGAGTTCTGTACACTATCTTTGTTTGTTGTTCAGTTGGCTTTGTTATCGGTCCGCTGCCTCTGCATAAATAGCTCGTGTGGTCACAATATAAAGCTTTTCGTTGAAATATAGCGCTCCGTTTGTGTCTTCTCTCTCGGTCCCTGTCGTGTTGCGCTGATCCGTGTAACGAATCCCAACCGTCTAGCCCGACAACGTGTCCTTCAGTAGAGTAGCCGGAGATGTCTCTCTGGGAGGGAGGGGGGGGGGGAGCTCAGCCACCATGTTCTGTGTATGGTTCGTGCGTGCGTTTGTGTGTGTGCGTCTATATATGCACATGCAAAACTAAAAATTTTCGGGGAGGGGGGTTGTAACCCCCCCCCCTTCCGGCTACGCCAATGGTGTCCTTGTGGTTTCCTGTAACCCATACGTATTTTGCTCTCAGAGAGCCTTAGAAAAGGATCGAATTGCAACCAACTAGCCTTGCTTTTCTTTCACTTGCGTCTGCGCAACGTTTCAAGGTGAAAGAACTGCTTCCTCCAAAAAAGACAGGTTCTCAGACTCTAGACTTTTCTTCTACCGCGATTATGTTAATCTCTGTAGAAGTACAACCGCCGTTTATCCGCCGTGTGGGGTCTCAGCCGGTAAGCCTATTATCTTCGACACGTAACGCGTGAATGTTGCAGTCGACTGTTTTCTTTCATTTGATTTTTTTTTTTTGCTTTTTAACCCCGTGCGCGGCTCGCGCAGAATTCCGTGAGTGCGCTCTTGCGTTCGTGCGAAACAACGCATTCCGTTTTCGCCTCTGTCTCTTCACAGTGGCAATTTTCCACAGTTATAGCTCGAAATAGCCTTTCTTCGAGGTTTATTCGTCTATTATTTTATCTATTTACTGATGCTGTCAATCTAACGAAGTTTCATTACAAATACAGAATAAATACAGTAAAGGAACAAAAGAAAATAAAATTTCCCTTTTTAACCGTCTAGCCACCTTGTGGGATTCCGCAGAACTCATTCTCATATGCAATATTCTGTGTCCATGCGTCCCGAGTTGTCGATTAATTAATTCGCACTCGCGCTGCCAACCGCTAGCTTCCCGGTTATCTCAATTTGTAGAGAGACCACCCCGGAAACGCGTTGGTTGCGGGTTCCATTCCCGGACCAGGACGAATCTTTCGGCAGCCAAGAAGCTTTCTTTCTGAGAAATCCGTATCGATTTCATTGTGACTTCGCGCTACAAACGGGTAGTTGTCAATTTGGCTTTCTTAAACAAATGAAAATGTGTTACAATTTTCTTGGCAGTATGTGGTAATAGAGACATAGCAGTACTGCTATAGGAGGAATAGCACGCATCAGCATAGTTTTGAAAATCACACACGCACACACATTGTCACGGATCAACGCTAATTTGTGTTAGCACTGCCGTCATTCACAGATGCGCAAGACAGACTCGTTTTTAAATGCGAAGCATTTCTTAGCGAACTTCTGCGACTTTGACCGTATCTATCTATCTATCTATCTATCTATCTATCTATCTATCTATCTATCTATCTATCTATCTATCTATCTATCTATCTATCTATCTATCTATCTATCTATCTATCTATCTATCTATCTATCTATCTATCTAGCCGCCTACGACTTCGTGCTTTCCTGGTCGCTTGGTTAATCGAATGTGCACCAAAATTGGTATGGCGTAACATGACTGTATGACGAACATAAATGACAAGTCATAACATGAAAATCATGAAACGAATGTCATGTACAGCATGATTTACATGCAACGCTCATGGTGCGCTGGCGGCCGTTTCGCTAGCTTGATATACACCGAAATTGGTTTCTTGCGACGTGACCGTGTGACGAACATAAATAACACGAGTTATCATGAAAATCATGACACGCATGTCATGTACAGCATGACTTACGTGCCACGCTCATGGTGCGCTGGCGGCCGTTTCGCTAGCTTGATATACACCAATATTGGTCTCTTCCGACGTGACCGTGTGACGAACATAAATAACACGAGTTATCATGAAAATCATGACACGCATGTCATGTACAGCATGACTTACGTGCCACGCTCATGGGGTGCTGGCGGCCGTTTCGCTAGATTGATATACACCAAAATTGGTATCTTGCGACGTGACCGTGTGACGAACATAAATAACACGAGTTATCATGAAAATCATGACACGCATGTCATGTACAGCGTGACTTACGTGCCACGCTCATGGGGCGCTGGCGGCCGTTTCGCTAGATTGATATGCACCGAAATTGGTATCTTGCGACGTGACCGTGTGACGAACATAAATAACACGAGTTATCATGAAAATCATGACACGCATGTCATGTACAGCATGACTTACGTGCCACGCTCATGGGGCGCTGGCGGCCGTTTCGCTAGATTGATATACACCAAAATTGGTATCTTGCGACGTGACCGTGTGACGAACATAAATAACACGAGTTATCATCAAAATCATGACACGCATGTCATGTACAGCATGACTTACGTGCCACGCTCATGGGGCGCTGGCGGCCGTTTCGCTAGATTGATATGCACCGAAATTGGTATCTTGCGACGTGACCGTGTGGCGAACATAAATAACACGAGTTATCATGAAAATCATGACACGCGTGTCACGTACAGCATGACTTACGTGCCACGCTCATGGGGCGCTGGCGGCCGTTTCGCTAGATTGATATACACCAAAATTGGTATCTTGCGACGTGACCGTGTGACGAACATAGATAACACGAGTTATCATGAAAATCATGACACGCATGTCATGTACAGCATGACTTACGTGCCACGCTCACGGGGCGCTGGCGGCCGTTTCGCTAGCTTGATATACACCAATATTGGTCTCTTCTGACGTGACCGTGTGACGAACATAAATAACACGAGTTATCATGAAAATGATGACACGCATGTCATGTACAGCGTGACTTACGTGCCACGCTCATGCGGCGCTGGCGGCCGTTTCGCTAGATTGATATGCACCGAAATTGGTATCTTGCGACGTGACCGTGTGACGAACATAAATAACACGAGTTATCATGAAAATCATGACACGCATGTCATGTACAGCATGACTTACGTGCCACGCTCATGGGGCGCTGGCGGCCGTTTCGCTAGATTGATATACACCAAAATTGGTATCTTGCGACGTGACCGTGTGACGAACATAAATAACACGAGTTATCATCAAAATCATGACACGCATGTCATGTACAGCATGACTTACGTGCCACGCTCATGGGGTGCTGGCGGCCGTTTCGCTAGATTGATATGCACCGAAATTGGTATCTTGCGACGTGACCGTGTGGCGAACATAATTAACACGAGTTATCATGAAAAGCATGACACGCGTGTCACGTACAGCATGACTTACGTGCCACGCTCATGGGGCGCTGGCGGCCGTTTCGCTAGCTTGATATACACCAATATTGGTCTCTTCCGACGTGACCGTGTGACGAACATAAATAACACCAGTTATCATGAAAATCATGACACGCATGTCATGTACAGCATGACTTACGTGCCACGCTCATGGGGCGCTGGCGGCCGTTTCGCTAGATTGATATACACCAATATCGGTCTCTTCCGACGTGACCGTGTGACGAACATAAATAACACGAGTTATCATGAAAATCATGACACGCATGTCATGTACAGCATGACTTACGTGCCACGCTCATGGGGCGCTGGCGGCCGTTCGCTAGATTGATATACACCAAAATTGGTATCTTGCGACGTGACCGTGTGACGAACATAAATAACACGAGTTATCATGAAAATCATGACACGCATGTCATGTACAGCATGACTTACGTGCCACGCTCATGGGGCGCTGGCGGCCGTTTCGCTAGCTTGATCTACCCCGGAATTGGTCTTGCGCGACGTGACTGTGTGACGAACATAAATAACACGAGTTAACATGAAATTCATGACATACATGTCATGTACAGCATGACTTACGTGCCACGCTCATGGTGCCCTGGCGGCCGTTTCTCTAGGTTTATCGACCCCCAACTTGGTATTGCGCGACGTTACTGCGTGACGAACATAAATAATCGGAGTTAACATGAAAACCATGACACGCATTTTCCTCAATGACATAGAAGGCGATGTATGCAGCTCTTTGCTGGCTGCTTCGCATTACATCGATTCCCACAATGCGTGGGATCTGCCGGCTTTTTTTTATGTAGGACGGCGTAACTGCGTTTGGACTCGCGCCACAGAGCAATTATAAAAGGTACCATACGTGCATAATTGTGCATACTTTTGTTTTGATAGTAAAAATTATATGGTTGCCACCGATGCTGCCGATTCGCTGAATATTGGTATCGCGTGATGCGCGCTTTTTATATTTTTTCGCCAGTCGGCGTGCCAATCATACGCACGCGTTGCTTATCGCTGTAGCCAGCTCCTTCTTGTTTTCTAATAGTTTTACCTAATCGGGTTGTTCCGGGGAGCACTCGACTACATTATTGCCGCTCGGAGTACGAAATGTAGTGACGGAAAAGGGACGAAAACAAAACAACAAAAAAAAAACTGCGTAGGTTCTACAGACACAGTGAACATGTGGATCAGCTTGTAGGCAGTTATAATTGCCGTACATTTAATTCAGGCACGCAGCTTTCCTGTGGTTGAATGTTGGCAGGAAGGGTTTATGATGCTAGGAGGCGTGAATATTATTATAGAAAACCACGAAATGTAGCGCGATGTGCCACTGGGAGATGTCAAACTCGGTTAACCTTCACAACCACGACATACTCTCGGCGATCAGGAAATACAAATCAAACAGAAATGACGTGTATTTCGAATAGGTCTTCACACTACGCCGAAATGACTGAAATGTGACAAGATTTGTTGGAAACAGAAGAAAAAAAAATAAAGGAAAACGCAGGGATTTCTGCCTCGGGACGTTTATGTATGTTAAAAAAACACCATAATAATAAAAGGTGTGTTTTCATCCAAAACGTCTGGCGAATAACTCTAAAGATCCCGTTATCCGACCGCTTGCTCATTAGTGAAAAAAAAAAAATCTACGTTTGGTGGCGCTGCGATTCTTTGTAGCAAGTTCTGGTGCGTCGAAGTTCGCAACAAACAAACGAGAAAAAAGATAATATGCACGAAGGGTGTAGCAGTTGTACAGAAATACAAATAACTTTTCTCACTTACCCTGACCATTGCGAAGCACAGGGCGACGAGGAGGACGGAGGTGACAGTCGACGTAGCTCGCTCCATGACTTCTTCTCAGTCGTCAAGTTCACGCAAACTTTTTGAGGAGGACCAAAAAAAGTCCTTATTTAGCCAAAGCTCGGCCACATACGACAGCGGACACAGAACCACCACTGCAGCAAGATTAAAAAAGAAAAAAATCACTGGCTTGAGCCCACGGCAGGCAAGCAACAACACCGGCAAGTCGGCGACGACACGAAGGCGTAGAAACAACCACGGTTTCCGACACAAACCGAAAGTAGCAAACGCACCGATTATTATATCGGAATCAGATGAAACACACAGGGAAAACACACAGGCGTATTGTAACGGGAGACTTCGTGCCGACGTGCTTCTTCTAGATGATTCACACGAGGAAGGCAAAAGTGTAGTTGCTGTGAAGTAGGATGTACACACCGGGTTCGAAGACAAGACGACGTTTTCTCAGCGACGCCTGTGCTGTCTATCTCGTTGCGCTGGGATCGCGGTGTCTGGGAATCGTCGACGTCGAAGCATGGCTCGTTATTTCTTTTTTTCTTTCCTCGCGGCACACGGTACGTTCGTGCTTCGGTGTCGTGTGGAGCCGCCCCCCCTTCCCAAATCGATCTTCGATAGTGGGTAGAGCCTAGTTTCTTCTTCTAGCTCCTCCGGCGACTCTTAGGGTTGTCGTCTTCTCGGTCGGCGGCACGGGGAAAAAACACACGCTTCTCTCTTTTTTTTCGCCTCGGAAACTTCGTTATCGTACTCGGGAATCGCTGCTTACTCGCACGTCTTGCACCGACCGCAGCTTGTGGACGAAGACGCGAGAAAACCAGTTCGACGGCAGCGGCTTCTCGCACTGTCCCACACCGACTACTACGACACCACCTGTGGCGGCCGAATTGCGAGACGCGACTGACGCTCAAGCGGCGGCGGCCGATTGCGCGCGCGTCCGCCAAAACCGAAAGCGACAGCGCCGCCCGCTTCCCCCATTGGTCGAGAGTTGGCCGTGACGGAATCGTGACGTTTGCTAGAAGAGTGACGTCACGGTTAGCGCGCGCGCGCTTTTTGTGTTTTGCGTTGTTTTGAGTTTCGGTTTCGCGCGGGTGGTTGGCGGAGGCGCCCTTCGCGGCCTTTGCCAAAAGCGAAAGCGAAGGTGTGCTGGAGTTTTTGCTACTTTGCAACCATCGGCGCGCGCACGGGGAGGGGGGATGCAGGGGGGGGGGGCCGTCATCTAAGGGGGGGGGGGGCATAGTCTGCCCCATACTTTGACGTAATAGGGGGGGGGGGGCTGCGATGAATCTTCGCCCTCCCTGAAGGGTAACCCTGCGGCGCCTGCGCATGCCTATGTTTGCAACAACGATACGATTGCATTTTGGAGTGTAGGATACGCGTTACTTCGTGCTATTTGTACTCGATGTTTTGACCCGGCATTTAAATAAACGACATCGAATCAAAGTACTACACTGAACCGCGTGGGCATTTACAGCCTGGGTGCCCAGTTCATAAAAGCCATGCCGGTGCGTCTCTTTTTTGTCTCATAAACGGTATTATTTCTAACGCAGTGAGTCTGATAAAAACGGTCACGTTTGTGCTGTAGGCACACGCTCAGTGCCACGGAAGCAGCAGTCTGTAAGCGACGTCTCTATAGCTCAGAGTGTTGTTTCTAGCATCTCATGCAGAAAATACGAACGACAGGGGCTGGCTGCGAGACAGCTAGGCCTGTTCACATGCATATGTATATACGTTTCTGTGACTGTTGCAGTTAAAAGAAAGGACTGGAATGCGTGTAATAATAATAATAATAATAATAATAATAATAATAATAATAATAATATAATAATAATAATAATAATAATAATAATAATAATAAGGAAGAAAAAGAATAAAGTTAAGAGAGAAAAGAAAGAAATAAGTAGTAGTGAGTAAAATAACCAATAATATGCCATTCTATAAGTGTTCGTCATGTATGTCACCTATGTTCACACTGCACCTAAAACCAATGTAGTTATTACGTAACCCCTCACCATAATGCCACTCGTCTGCCTGTTTAACAGCATTGCGCATTACGTCAGTTAACACGAATGCATTTTTCCGTGGTCTTCAACATTTTGGTGTTGAAAAGAGAGAGAGAGGGAGAGAACAACTTTATGAAAATGCCTGCAGAGACGATTATAGGCTCCCTCCACGCAGGGACCGAAGTGTGTGAACAAAATCTGGAAGAATTTTTTTTTCTTCTTTTATGCGTGCGCGCTGGCATTGTCGGCAACAAACGGGTTTGAACAAAAACAAGCTTCTGTCGAAAACAACGAAAAAAATTGTTGCGTATGAACGCATACACATGACAAAAAAAGCAGGACGTGATGCGTTGCGACTGCATGCTGGTATCGACAAACCGGTCGCTTCAAACAACGCGTGCATGTACGCCGATATTACAACAAGAAGCGCATTGTCAAGATTCGTTTCGGCTTCGGGTGGCCAAGCCGTCGTTGCTTAAGCCCTCGGATGCGCGTCCCTTTCTAACCATCACCATCACCTTTTATCCTTTTTTTTTCTGAGAGTCCGTCATCCAGGTGACGTCGATTCCCACGAGATCATCGCAAGGTCCTCCTCCTTTTGCTGTATAGTCCCCGCTCGGCCTCGAAAATGGCCGCCTCGCCAATCAAGCTGTCATAGTCGGCAATGGAGACCTCGTCTTATACGCGGCCGTGGCCGACTCGCTCACTGCCACCATTACTGCTTTCTCTGGCACGGCAGCATCGACGTCGAAGAAGCACCTCGAAGCTTCTCGATGAGCGTCGATACTGTCACGCTGCCCATCACCGAACTTCGATTGGTCCATTGGCCGGCGGTCCCAGCATCTGCTGCTATGTGCAGTGGTCTTTCTGCAAAGAGCTTCCCTTCGTCCCGTAGGTTTCACCCACCGATTTCCCTTGCCCACCTACAAGCTTCTTCTTACGTTACTGACAGGCAGTGCTTCTTTGTCAGTGGTCGTCGACGTAGGCACAGAGTTGCGCGCATGCATTAAAACGAGGCAGTGCACGGTGAAGCCTGTGGATACCCGGTCAGCCATTCAGTAGACATGGCCGCATTACACTGTAGCGCTGGCTCACACACATGGGACACCTCACCTCATGTCCCTCTTCACATTGCTTTATCAAAAGGGCCCGTGTGTTGCATTGAGGCTACTAAAAAAAATACTGAAATAAAACTAGTCCTGCACAGACAGACAGACAGACAGACAGACAGACAGACAGACAGACAGACAGACAGACAGACAGACAGACAGACAGACAGACAGACAGACAGACAGACAGACAGATAGACAGATAGATAGATAGATAGACTAGATAGATAGACAGACAGACAGACAGGACAGACAGGACAGACAGGACAGACAGATAGATATAGTAGATAGATAGATAGATAGATAGATAGATCGATAGATAGATAGATAGTAGATAGATAGATAGATAGATAGATAGATAGATGATAGATAGATAGATAGATAGATAGATAGATAGATAGATAGATAGATAGATAGATAGATAGATAGATAGATTCGATACTGTGAACTACAGAAACCATGTGCATGAGCGGAGAGGTTTGAGGTCTAAAATGAAATAGCCGTGGGGCATTGCTGCTGTGACAATGCGCTTAT